>NC_037685.1:621873-632580 GCF_003255815.1 Theropithecus gelada | reverse complement strand
CTAAAAATCTTCTATGAACAAAGTTTGGACTCTTAGTATTTTTTCTTAGCTGTACTCTCCACTTGTAAAATTATTATTTTTTCTTTTTCTCCTACATCCATGGAGAAAGAAGAAAGATTTGATGTCAGTATATGCTGAAATTTAATATAGATTTTAATAGTGGAAGAATCAATATAAATTTTGAGAAACCTAGAGAGAAAAATGTTTGCTCTACACTGGGATCAAATTTTAATGATTAGAAATATTTCATAATTCAAAAAAAAGACTTTTCTGATAGCCCTCCTAGCTATAGCTGATCAGACATCAGGTAAATTTATCTCAACAATTCTATGAACAAGTTAACTACGCTGGAATGGGTTTTTATTATATGAATTCTAATTTCCTTCTAAGTGTTCTCTATCTCTCACATAATGCAAAGTATGAAATGGTTGCAAGCTACATAAATTCTTTCATAAATTAATACCAGGTACACCAGGTGCTCTTGAAAACCAGTGGGGAACATGTTTCTGGTACTGCATGAGTCCATTCTTGCATTGCTATATAGAAATACCTGAGGCTGGGTAATTTATAAGAAAATAAGGTTTATTTTGGCTTATGGTTCTTCAGTCTGTACAGGAAATGTTGTGCCAACATCTGCTTCTTGTGAGGGTCTCAGGAGACTTACAATCATGGAAGAAGGCAAAGGGGAACCAGCATGTAACATGGCAAGAGAAGGAGCAAGAGAGAGGAGGGGGTGGTCCTAGACTCCTTTGAACAACCAGATCTTGCACGAGCGATAAGTGAATAAGAATTCACTTATCATTAAAAGGATGGTGTTAAAGCCATTCATGAGGGATCTGTTTCTATGAGCCAATCACCTCCCACCAGGTCCCACCTCCAGTATTGGCAGTCACATTTCAACATGACACACAAGGACCTGTTGAGGGGTGGGGGAGGGATAGCATTAAGGGAAATACCTAATATAAATGACAAGTTGATAGGTGTAGCAAACCAACATGGCACATATATACCTATGTAAAAAACCTGCACATTGTGCACATGTACCCCAGAACTTAAAGTATAATAATAATAATAAAAAGAAATTTGGAGGGGAGAAACATCCCAACAACATCATTCTACCCATAGCCCCTCAAATCTTATGTCCTTCTCACAAATCAAAATACAATAATGCCTTTGCAATATGTCACCAAATCTTAATTCATTCCAGCATTAACTCAGAAGTCTCAAGTCCAGCCTCATCTGAAGATGAGTTCTTCCTACCAATTTGCCAGTGAGACCAAAGTCAAATTATGTATTCCTAAGATACAATGGTGGTACCAGAATTGGGTACATATTTTGATTCCAAAGTGGAGAAACTGGCCAAAAGCAAGGGGAATAGGCACCACACAAGTCTGAAACTCAGTAGGACAGTCATTAAGTTTTAAAGCTCCACAATGATTTCATTTGACTCCATGCTTTACATGCAGGGCATAGTGGTGTGATGGGTGAACTTCCAACACCCTGGGCAGCTCTGCCCCGTGGCTTTGACGGATGCACCTCATGGGCCTTCTCTAATGGGTTAGAGTCCAGAGTTTCTGGCTTTTCCAGGCTAAGGATGCAAGCTGCAGCTGGCTTTACTAATCATGGGCAGAAAATGGCAACCCCCTTCCCACCCCTTCACACAGCTCTACTAAGCAATGCCCTGTTTAAGATTCTGTACGGGGACTCCAACCTCACATTTCCCCTTGGTGCCGCCCCAGTAGAGCCTCTCTGTGTGGACTCCGTCCCTGTGGCAGTCTTCTGATCAGGTACCCAAACTTTTCCATAACTCCCCTGAAATCTATGTGGAAGCTTCTGAGTCTCCTTTACTTTTATATTTCGTGTGCCTGTAGGCTTAACACTATGTGGAAGCCACCAAGGCTTATGGTTTGCACCATCTGAAGCAGTGGACCCTTTGAGCCTGAGCTCCTTTGAGCTGAGGCTGGAGCCAGAGTGACGAGAATGTGGAGAGTCATGCCTTGAAGCTGTGCAGGGCAGTGGGGCACTGGGCCTGGCCTCTGAAATCGTTCTTTCCTTTTAGGCTTCTGGGCCTATGAAGAGAGAGTTTGTTCTAAAGACTTCTTGAAATGCCTTTTAGGACATTTCCCCATTGTTAGCCATGCTAATCTCTCTAGCAAGTCATTTCTCCACAGCCGTCTTGGATCCTTTCTCTACCACAGGGCCAGGCTGCAAAGTTTCAAACTTTTATGCTCTTCCTCCTCATTAAATATAAGTTCCAACTTTAGTCATTTTTTTTTCCTCCTATATCTTATAGGCTGTTACGGGCAGTCAGGCCACATCTTGAATGTTTTGCTGGTTAGAAATTTCTGCCACCAGATACCCTAGGTAATTACTCTTAAGTTTAAATTTCCACAGATCCCTAGGGAATGAACACAATGCCTCCAGGTTATTTGCTAGATATTAGAAGATATTATTGGGAACTGGCTGACCTTACTCCAGTTCCCAATAATATCTTCATTTCCATCTGGATCTCATTAGCCTAGATTTCACTGTCCATATCTCTATCGGAATTTTGGTCACAACAATCGGACCAGTGTCTAAGAAGTTCCTAACTTTTCCTCATCTTCCTGTCTTCCTGTGAGCCTTCCAAATGCTTCCAACTTCTGCCTGTTACCTAATTCCAAAGCCACTTCCATGTTTTCTCATATTTTTATAGCAATGCTGTGCTCTAGCTACCAATTTTCTGTGTTAAGCTGTAAAGAAATATCTGACGCTTGGTAATTTATAAAGGGAGAGGTTTATTTGACTCATGGTTCTGAAGACTGTACAGAAAGCACGACACCAACATTTACTCAGATTCTGAGAAGGGTCTTAGGGAGCTTACAAGCATGGCAGAAGGCAAAGTGGAAAGCCATATTATCAAATAATGAGAGTGGGAATGAGAGAGATGATGGTCCCAGACTTTTAAACCAGTGGATCTCACATGAACTGAGGGAGAATGCACTTGTCACTAAGGGGATAGGGCTAAACAATTCATGAGGGAGCCATCCTCATGATCCAGTCACCTCCCACCAGGCCCCACCTTCAACACTGGTAATTATATTTCGACATGAGATTTGGGGGGCCTATTATATCATGTATAATGGCCTAAAATTAAACCACGTTTGAGACAAGACACTAACTTCATGTTTATCAACAGCCCTCACTGGATCTACTGGTTACATACTGGCCCTGGAACTCAAACTTAAATCACAAGAACTTTCTTTTCCGAGATAACAATTCAGATTGAGAGCATAGATAAAGCTGGCCACAGAGTGGGGGATACTATGCTAATATCTTATTACAACCTTTATGTTAATTACAAATAATACCAAATAGAAGTAAACAGAAGAAAAATTTCAAGTGCCATCTTAGAGCAGTTGCTCCGATGTAAGATTTTGAAACCACAACTTTGTCAAGATAGTGATTCTCTTTCCATGACTTTTTCTCTACACTTTTTCCTTTTTTTTTTTTTTTTTTTTTTTTTTAAGACGGAGTTTCATTCCTGTTGCCCAGGCTGAAGGGCAGTGGCACGATCTCTGCTCACTGTAAACTCCTGCTCCTGGGTTCAAGCAATTCTTCTGCCTCAGCCTTCCCAGTAACAGGGACTACAGGCGCCCGCCACCACACCCGGCTAATTTTGTATTTTTAGTAGAGATGGGATTTCTCCACATTGGCCAGGCTGGTTTTGAACTCCTGACCTCAGGTGATCCACCAGCCTCGGCCTCCCAAAGTACTGGGATTACAGACGTGAGCCACCACGCCTGGCCCACCTGTTTCCTTTTTAACATTCTACATTCTGCAATATTAACCAGAAAAGAGTCAAACTAAAGTTACCTGCTGGGTAAGTCAGATGTTGAATTACTGCTAATGGACCTTGTCATTAGTATAATGAACCTGGATGATCGTTATGATACTAATAAGTAAGGTATAGGAATGTTGTCTTCCATATTTAGTGCATGTTGAGTTCAGACCACCCCAATAAAATGAATATTGCAATAAAGCAAGTCACATTTTAGCAAAGTTAAAAAAATGAATGTTCAGTAGAGTTCTGATTACTTTACAGAAATGGAAAAGAAAATAGTCTTGTAATTCCTTTTCTTGTTATTTCAAATCATAACTTATGATTTGGTAACAGTTTTGAAAATTAAATGTATAGCGACCACAAGATACCTGAATAAATTTATAACAATGTTGTTTTGCTGTAATTTATCTGAAAATATGATGAACCATATGTTGCTATCTAACCTATCCAGAGATTTTCACATTTTCATTCATACATTTTTTGAAATGCCCCCACAGATTTCTCACATAATGAAAAATTCTTCAACATGTTATCCAATAAAGCATATTGATAAATGTGAAGAACAGAGTTCTGCCAGATCAGGTGTCAATTTAATCTGTTTTTCTTTATTGCATCTTGTCATGGATCCTAGCTAATAGAAATATATATATATATTTATATATATTATATATATATATATATTTATATATATTATATATATATATTTTATATATAATATATAGATATACAAAATGTAACCTTTATCTTACTAATGAAAAAGTGTTCATATATACAAGTAATTTAGAATCAGAAAATTACACATAAATTCCTCTTCTGGTGCTAGTTAAATATACAGATTTGGACAAGGCTCTGCTCTACCTTAATTAAAAAAAAAAAAGAACTATGAAAACAGGTTGTTCAGAAGACAAAATGTACATGAAAGGCTGAATGTGTCACATAGGGTAGGCCTTCGAATTGATTTATATTTAAAACAAAACATAAAAAAATAAAAATTATAAGGACATCCTAATATTAGTATTTAGGGGCAAAGTTGTTGAAAAATGTGAAAAATTACATTATATGACAGAAATTGGAACTCTCCAGGCTACTAAAGTATCTCTCCATTTTTCAGTGCATCTATTTTTCAGCCTGTTGAGTTTAAACCTCCCATTATCTTTAACTTGTGACTTATATTACAGAGAAAATAAGTCCTCAGGTATTTTTCTTTCTTTTTAACTTACAAATCCATTCACAGATGTTTATTTTGATGCCTGTTTAGTTTAGGCAACCACTGAAATTTACAGAACAGTCTCCTGACTGGGGCTTCTGCCTCCAGTCTGAAGGAGCATGGGAAATTTCACCCTAAAATAAGGCTCTTTGGCATATTGAGTATTTTGAATTAAAAGCCCTTAGAGATCCACAGAGCTTGAAAAAGACTTTTCCCCTATCTACATAAAGACGAGACAAACCTACAAAGGCAAAGGTGTTTGGATACCACTGGAATATTGGGTGATCACTCCGTAATTTTCCTTGTGCACATTATTAAATAAGCTAGTATGCTTTTTCTCTTATTAATTTGCCTTATTGGAGTTGATTTTTTCAGTGAACGCTCCAAAGGTAAAGGGGAAGTTTTCCCTTTGCCCCAGCAAGTCTATTGTCTGGAAATCGCACCTCCCTAAAATCCAATCTTTGCTCTGTGACCAGAGTGGTAGTTTTAAATATAAACCTAATCTTATCATTCCCCTTCATAAAACCTTTAATAGTCCTCCAGTGCCCTACAAATACAATCTAATCCCTTAGCATAACATACAATCTCCCATTATAAATTGTTCCTTGCTCTTCGTCTATTACCACCTTCTCTTTTCTTATGCAATATATTCAACTAATGTGTAGTAGCTAGAATGATTTATGTCTTTTTTCTCCTTCTCACTCCAGTGTATATTCATCCCTTTCACTCCATTTCATCCTCTTAACTCATACTTCTTCCTGGAGTGTTTGCTTAAACATTTCTTCATTTTCAATTCTGGATTCACTGTCCTTCTTGTGTGTTATCACAGCATCGCCTATCCCACTAGAACATGTACTATAGTTCCATGGCTTATCTCCCTTTTTCTATCCTCCAAAAGACAATAGAGGTTTTGAAGGAAGACACAGAATTTGATTCACATTTGGAGCTCAATTAATATTTGTTTAATTAATAATGAATTTGGGTTACACAGAAATTTGTGCTCAGGAATTATTGTCTTTTCAGTCCTTACGAAAAATCTACTAGTACAGAACTTATTCCAAATAAGTTTAAGATGGTTTCTATTTGTTTTTTTCACAAAATAGGACAGAAAGTATGATTTACTGATGATTTTTTCAAGATATGTTTCTTGCAGAAATATCAAATGCCTCACTATTTGTATGACAACTCAATTTAGCGCTGAAATTGCTGTTGAGCAGAGCCAAACTT
The DNA here is from genome assembly GCF_003255815.1 of Theropithecus gelada. Taxonomy (NCBI): domain Eukaryota; kingdom Metazoa; phylum Chordata; class Mammalia; order Primates; family Cercopithecidae; genus Theropithecus; species Theropithecus gelada. The sequence goes on along the minus strand of NC_037685.1, from coordinate 626,323 downwards.
TAAATTTAATAAAAGTATAAATATGTTGACGTATCAATTCCTTATGAACTCACACATAGAACCAGGAAAACGGACTGCTTGGAAAAATAAGGATTGCCTGAGATAGTCCAGTGGATCCAATTTTAATGAGTTAATGTCTATAAGCACACTACAGAAAAACTAGCTCATTGTAACTGCTTCATACCATTGGGATACCTTTACAAAAGTTCCAACTAGCCGTTGCAAAGCAATTATTATTAGATTTTTTACTCTTTAAGACCATAATTAATTTTGTTTTGTAATTTGTCTTTGAATAAAAGGCTCTAAAAATTATCTTTAACAATTTGCTTTTTGATAAATTTCAGAATAAAACTTATACATGTTTCAATATATGTAAATGTATATGCATGAATATATATGTTAAACTATGGGTATGCAGTATATGTGCATACATCAGAAAAATTAATTTTTAAAATTAATATGAAAGTTGTTAGGTGATATCTTAATAATTTGACAGTAAACTAAGTTTCTCAAAAAAGAAGCTGACAAACAGGTAAAATATAAATTGTTGAGAACAGACATTAAACTTTTAATCTATCTGACAGATGACCCCAAAAGTACAACATTTAAAACTTATAATTGCAGCAATTAGGATAAAATGTCAGAGCACGAAGTGGAAAACATAACCAATAGTGACTTAAATATATAGGAGTAGTTTCCCCCCCACTCTCCAAAAAGAAATTCAAAGGAAGAAGATTCCTTAAATTAGTCCTCCAGTTTAACAAAGTCAGAATCAACGATTTCCTTTCCTTCATGATAACATGATCTTGTCAAGCATCAGACTACGCATTCATGTTAAGGATCAGAATAAAATGGTGAGAATTTAGCCAAGGCTAACCATTTTAATTGAGAAAGTGAAATCTGTCAGAGAGCACCCAGATGTCCTCATGCATCTCATTAATGTGAGTTGTTTCTCAGGTCACAACTAGCTGAAAAGGAGGTAAAGAAAGTAAGCATTTCCATTTCCGAGCCTGTATAAAAAACACAAGCATGGGAAAAGGTAGAGCAAATAGATGGTGCTTCATCTATCATTGTATGATTGAATGGTTGCAAATGTTATACTCTGCTTAGTAATATCTCACTTCCATACAAGGGAATGCATCTGGTTCATGAAAGCAAGGAAGGACATGTGAACACCATTTAAGTCTTTCTTAACATCGCCTATTGTGTACTCTTCGGGAAGGAACATGTGTTTCGTGCTATTTTTCTGAAATACTGCACTAAAACCTTGGTAAGGATTATAGTCTCTACTAAAGTCATGCTTGACCTTATCAGTGTGAAGGTTTTTGTTTTTGTTTTGTGTGTGTGTGTGTGGGTGTTTTGACCCAGCAAACTTACTTTTTTGACTTTTTCAAGATAATATCTTTAAACTTTCAGCACAATTGCAATAGTTTAACCCTCATTATTCTCACTCATATTTTACATGATGGAATATATTAAAATATCTTGGTGAGAGGAACTACAAAACACTGCTGGAAAAAATCATAGATGACAGAAACAAATGGAATAGAAAGAATCAATATTGTTAAAATGGCCATATTGCCTAAAGTAATCTACAAATTCAATGATATTCCTATGAAACTACCAATATTGCTCTTCAAAGAATTAGAAAAACCTATTCTAAAATTCATGTGGAACCAAAAAAGAACCCAAATAACCAAAGAAATGCTAAGCAAAAAGAACAAAGCCAGAGGCATCACACTATTTGACTTCAAACTATACTCTAAGGCTAGAGTAACCAAGACAGCATAGTACGTGTAGAAAAAGAGACAAATACAGACAAATAGACCATTGGAATAGAAGAGAGCATATAGAAATAAACACCTACAGCCATCTGATTTTCAATGAAGTTGACAAAATAAGCCGTGGAAAAAGGACTCCTTTTTCAATAAATGATGCTGGAATAGCTGGCTAGCCGTACACAGAGGAATAAAAGTAGACCCCTATCTTTCCCCATATACAAAAAATTAACTCAAGGTGGATTAAAAATTTAAATGTAAGACCTCAACCTGTCAAAATCCTAGAAGAAAACCTAAAAAATACCATTCTGAACATTATGCTGGGAAGGAATTTATCCCTAAGTCCTCAAAAGCAATTGCAACAACAACAACAACAACAACAACAAAAACTAGGAAAAGTAGAACCTAATTAAACTAAAGAGCTTCTGCACAGCAAAATAAACTATCAACAGAGTAAATAGACAAACTATAGAATGAGAGAAAATATTTGCAAACTATGCATCTGTCAGAGGTCAAACATCCAGAATCTATAAGAAACTTTAACAATGCAATGAGCAAAAGGACATGAACAGACATGTCTCAAAAGAGGACACACTAATATGGTTTGGCTGTGTCCCCACCCATATCTCATCTTGAACTCCCACATGTTGTGAGAGGGACCCAATGAAAGGTAATTGAATTGGGGGGGCAAATCTTTCCCATGCTGTTCTCATGATAAATCTCACAAGATCTGATGGCTTTAAAAAAAGAAGTTCCCCTGCACAAGTCCTCTCTCTTGGCCTGCTGCCATCCATGTAAGATGTGACTTGCTCCTCCTTGCCTTCCACCATAATTGTGAGGCTTCCCCAACCACATGGAGCTGTAAGTCCAATTAAACCTTTTTCTTTTGTAAATTGCCCAGTCTCAGGTATACCTTTATCATCAGTGTGAAAACAGATTAATACACACACAAAGAACCAAACACAAGAAAAAATGCTCAACGTCATTAATAATCAGAGAAATGCAGATAAAAACCACAACACCATATCATCTCATACCCATCAGAATGGCTATTACTTAAAAAGTCAAATAATAACATGTTGGCAAGGCTGCAGAGAAAAGGGAATGGTTATGCACTGTTGGTTGGAATGTGAATTAGTTCAGCTACTATGGAAAGCAGTGTGGATAGTTCCCTAAAAAATTAAAACAGAATTACCATTTGGCCCAGCAATCCTGTTACTGTGTATATACCCAAAGGAAAATACATTGTTCCACCAAAAAGACACCTGTACTCATATGTTCATAGCAGTACTATTCACAATATCATTGACATAGAATCAACCCAAGTGCCTACAAATTGTGGACCAGATAAAGAAAAAGTGGCACATATACACCATGGAATACCACACAACCATAGGAAAAAAAAAAAAAAAAAGGATGAAATTAGGCCTTTTGAAGCAACACAAATACATTCATGTTGGAGGTCATCATCCTACTTAAGCCAATTAATGTAGGAATAGGAAACTAAATATCACATGTTCTCACTTTTTTTTTTTTTTTTTTTTTAAAAAGACCACAGTGCTTTACTTTTTGTCTGAACAGAGGAGATAACTTGAGGGACAGTCCCCAAGGCGCCAGGCAGCCTTCAGGGGCGGGTAGGGTTGGGGGAGGTAGGAGACTCGGACAGGCAGCCCTGGCTCCAGCTTCATCGTCTGTGCCTTCCCTCTCTGGCCAGGCTCTTCGAGGGGATGCAGGAGGCTGGGCACGGTGAGCTGGCAGGGGGCTTGGTCTTGGGGTGCTCAGCGGGTTGTCGGTTCCTGTTTCTGATGGACTCACCTGCAATAATTCCGGCATAACCCGGACAGCTGTCTGCATTTGCCACTGGTGAGGATGATGATGCCTGTGATGAACAGCACAGCTGCGACCAACAGCCCCCGTTTCCGGAGGGTGTGTTCATCATAGAAGAAGGGGTCATCCTCATGAAAACCAGATGGCTTGAGGGTGTTCTCACTTTTAAGTGGGAGCTAAGCATTGGGTACACATGGTTATAAAAATGACAACAATATACACTGGGGACTATTGAGAGGGGCAAGGGCTGAAAAACTACCTATTATGTACTATGCTCACTACCTGGGCAATGGGATCATTCATACTCCAAACCTCATCATCACACAATATTCCCATTTAACAATCCTGCACATGTGCCCCTGAATCTAAAATAAAGGTTGAAATTATAAAAACAATATTAAAATAAAATATTTTGGTGAATTAAAGATGACTGAAGGAGACTTGAACAGACCAGGCACATGTACAGGCAATGCCAGCTGCTAGGGCACCAATCATTGGGGAAAAAGGATGAGTAGCAGGTGAATGCACCCCCCTTCTCCACTGGCTATTACATTCTGGGTTAACTCACAGTAATCTTGTACGTCTGGATATGAGACTCCAGGAGCTGAGTAGTTTTTAAGCTATATAACTAGGGAAGCCCTTGCTCCTTCCTTGGTATGATTATAAACTGTTAGGCCATACAGTCGTTCACTGCTAGCATAGTTTTTGTATTTAGGGGTAGACCCAGTAGCCCTTCTTTAGCATGATAGAGAAATTGAAATGCAAACACTTTGGCACAGATGTAGGATATAGTAAATCAGAGGAAAATTAACCACATCAACAATCATTCCTGGGAAAGCAATAGC
>NC_037685.1:482322-621575 GCF_003255815.1 Theropithecus gelada | reverse complement strand
TCTACCTCAGAAGACAAATGATATATTAATGTATATATAACTTATTTCTAATTGTAACTTAAAATCAAAATATCTCAAAATAAATTATATGTGATATAAACATATATATGCATTACTGGTAGAAATTTGTATATTCTATATAGTTTTCATCTGAGGATGGGTTTCAGTGCCAAAATTACTCCATGGTAATCTGTGATCATTATAGCTACAAGTCAGAAGTGATTATTCATCCCAAATTGATGAAGGTTCAGGTTGCAAATTAAAAGTGAGAAAAAAACATGTATTGTGAAGAACTAGAAAGTGAAAACCACTTAATAAATGCACTCAATTTATTTATTTATTATTCTGGGAGTATTTCATATCTTTAGGTATGTAAAAGAACAGGAAAATTAATGTCTGCACAAACATTGATCTATATACATCAAAACGTTTTAAATATTGAGGAACTGCTAAATCCTTCAGTCCTGGACTCAGTAGTTCCATAAGCCTATACTGATGCATAGGAATCTTAAATTAAAAACCAAAAACCAAAAAACTACCTCTTTGAGATGCTTATTAAAGTCTTGCAATTTAGATTACTTTAAGAAAGTTCGTATGTGATCATTTATTCAAAAATTTGATTAAATACTATGTGTCTTATTTCATTTGGCACTGTGGATATCTAGATTAAAAAAAAAAAACAGGTCTTACCTTTGAAAATTTCAGTCTTGTATCAAAAATATTTAAAAAAGGAAAAGGACAATGCTATGATATTTAAATAAAATGATTAAAATTTTAGTGTGCTTACGAAGTGATAGGCAATTCAAATATGTTAAAAAATCTTATTCAATTATTTCTCAAAATATATTTAGGGTATAGGTACTCATAGTGTTTTTATTTTAAGATATAAACTTAAATACACACTTTAGATAACTTGCCCAAGATCACACAGAAAAAAACATAATAAAATGAAAATTTAAATTCCAGATAAGCAGTTCACAGCTCCAGAGCCCACACTCTTCATTAACACTATGCATGGAATGATACAGGTAAGTAAGTGTCAGATACCTGTAATCTCATATGAAAGAATACATACTTCAGACACTGGGCATCAGGGATCTTTTTTGGAGACTATAATGCAGCACTGTGGTTGAAATAACAAGTAAGTAAAAAAGAGGAAGTCATTACAGTCCAAGGGACAGTGTGGCCCAAGTCATTGAGTCTTAAAATAACTTAGAATGTCAGAAATATGTATGTGTTTAATACTACAAGCTTAGAATGCAAGAATAGCAATATGTTATTAATACAACAAACCAAGAACAAATAAACTATGGATTCTGGAAATAAAAGTTCTCAACTGCACCCAGTCGACTCTGTGCTGTGTCAGTTATTTATTTGTTTTTAGGATTTGTTTAACTAATATTTATAATTAAATTATATATCAATGCTGATGAGTATGCTAATAGATATAACCAATTTGCAAGTTTTCTTAATTGAATATAATAAAAAATTATGCTTGGGAAATTTAGTTTTATGCAATAGTCATGATTCACAACCTAGTACCTAAAGTATTTAACCCCCCAAAATAAAACATCTTTGAAAATAAAATGACAAATTGAGGATTTCAGGAATTCATAAATTTGTGCATGAATGTTGGTGTGACTATTTGAATAAGTAATTAAGAATAAAGTATTATAAAGATCATTTTCCTTAATTTGTGTTAACACCATATATTTTTATATATTTATTTTATAAATTTATATTAAGAAAATGGAATAAAACAAATTTATAAAATTCAACAAACCCTCCTCAGGTAAAATGTATGTCAGTTTAATTCCATTTAAAATGCAATTTGAAACTGTGCCAACCTTACTTAGTGAAAAAATTGGCATGAAGTTATAAAAGGGTTTGTATATTGAAAACTGTTCTTAAAATGACATTGCATCTACAAGTGCACGTTCTTGGTTTTTGTTTGTTTGTTTGTTTTTTGTTTTTTTTTAATTTAGATGGAGTTTCACTCTGTTTCTGTTGCCCAGGCTGGAGTGTATTGGCTCCATCTCAGCTCACTACAGCTTCCACCTCCCGTGTTCAAGTGATTCTCCCACCTCAGTCTCCCAAGTAGCTGGGATCGCAGGCACCCACCACCACGCCTGGCTAATTTTTCTATTTTTGGTAGAGACAGGGTTTTGCCATGTTACCCAGTCTGGTCTTGACCTCCTGACCTCAGATGATCTGCCCACCTTGGCCACCCAACGTGCTGTGATTACAAATGTGAGGCATCATGCTTGGCCTACAAGTGCACATTCTCTACGTAGTTACTCACCTCCTGACTTTGCTTTTGTGTATATAAAATAAACATTTAAAAATATAGCTATTCTATTCTGGTTAAAATTAAAATTAGGGCCTATACAAAATATCAGGTGTGTAGTCAATAGATCAAAATCTTTAAACTTTGTGCTGCAAAAGTATCACTTCGATTTTTATAAATTATTTCTCTATAATTTTAAAATGTTGCAATGTCATCAATTGATTATAAATGGGCAACTGTTAAAATAGGTTGAATTAACTATGAGGTTTGAAGAGGCTAATATTTTACTATAGCTTATTCAATATACATAAACACAGGCATGCAAGCACATGGAAGTTAAGTTTAGTAGTACTGTTTTTATTTATGTTTTGTTTGTTCTTCTCATTATTTGAATTGTTGCCATAACTTTCCTGGGTAAATCAATGTTTTTTAAAACTAAAGCATCGATTGCCTAATTTCAATGCTTTTTTTTACCTTTCATCACACAGAGTTCTTGATTTTTAAAGTCTTTTATGCCACATCTTTTTTTCTCCACGCTTTCTTCTTCTGTTTGATCTTATCTGTAAAGTCATTTTTCTCATGCTTAACTGATGGCGTACTGCCCAATAGGATTCTTTTCACATTGATATGTAACTGAAAGTGTGCATTCCCACATATGCATAAGGATAACTAAAATATTGTATGTTTTCTGACATATCTGGGATGGCTTCCTTGAAGAAAAAAATGTATATAATTTATGAATTTGGAATAACACATATTTTAAGAGTTATTTTCAGTTATTTATTTTTAAACTCAATGAGGGCATTATATGAAACACAGTGTGAGATTAATATTATTGAAACAGCAATGAGGAAGGAAGGGGATTAATACAATCAGATGACTTAACCCCAAATCCAGAAAAAAATGACAAAAGGTAGAGTCATGGAACTCCAGGAACAAGAAACTATACGTAGAGAGTCAGGAATATGAGTATATCAATATGTAATATACTCTCTCACTTCTCATGAGTATATACATAATATTTATTAATGGAAACAAAACTTATAGTACTATCTGATACTCAAGACAATTATATTTAAATATGAGGAAGATAAAAACTAAATGGAACTGAGTTTCTCGCACATTGTACTCAGAGTGGTAAAATGCATAGGTATATTGTAATACCCAGAGCCACCACTATCAAAACTGTACAAAGAGATACACAATGGTCCTTTGGTGTTTATGAGAGATTGATTGCAGACCCTCCTTTGAATATCAGAATCCAAGGATCCTCAAGTCCTTAATATAAAATGACATAGTGTTTGCATATAACCTACACATATCCTCCTGTATACTTTAAATCATCTCTAGATTACTTATCATACCTAATAAAGTGAAAATGTCATGTAAATAGTTGTTACACTATATTGTTTAGAGAATAATGACAAAAGAAAAATGTCTATAGGTGTTCAGTACAAGTGCAATTTAAAAAAAAAATATTTTCCATTAATGTTTGGTTGAATCCAGGAATGTGCAACCCACACATACAAGGGCTGACTGTACTCAAAAACACCATAAATAAATGAAGGTAGAATCATGAACAAAAGATAAGTTCAAGTGACCTCAAGTAATATTGATATATTTACATCTAAATGTGCCACTTTTTTATTATATATTGAGATCCAGAGTAAACAAACATATAATAAGAAAGTGGCACATTTAGGTGCTAATATATCAACAGTCACCTTAAATGTAAGTGGTCTAAATACACTTAACAAGAGACAGAGATTAGCAAAATGATTATTAAAGAATGACCAAACTACATGTTGCTTACAAGATTTTTACTTCAAATTCAATGGCAAAAGTACCATACAAGTGAAATAATGGAAAAATATACAGCATGCAAATATTATATATAAAAAGCAACAGTGGCTAAACTGATATTTCATATGAAGTAAACTTCAAAACAAACAAAAAACAGTATGCACCAAGAGAGACATTACATAGGGATAAAAGGGTTAATGCATTAACATTAATGCATTAACAAATGAGGTAAATTGTTAGGCAAAACAATCCCAAACGTGTAACTATGAATAAAACAGATCCACAGAATACATAAAGCAAAAGCTCATAGAACTGATAGGAGAAACAGAGGAATTCACAATTATAGCTGGAGGACTTCAATGACCCCCTGTCAGCAATTAAAAGAACTATTAGACAGAAATTCTACAGGTATAGAAGGTTAAATCACGTAATCTACCAACAGGATCTAATTGACCTATATAAAATAACCCATCCAATAACAGCAGATTTGTTTGTAAGAGTCCATTTATTATGGGTTGAAATGTAACACTCCCCTCTACCTCACCAAAAAAAAAAAAAAGGATTGAAATCTTTTCCCCCAGTACCTCTGAACCTTCAAATGTCACTTTGTTTGAAAATAGGACCATTGTGTAGATAAAAGTAACACAAATGAAGCCATAATGGAGTAGGCTTGGTCCCTAATCCAATATGAGTGATATCTTTATGAGAGGAGAAGTGACATAGAAAGGAACACAGGGAGAATGCTATACGAAGACAGAGGATAAGAGTGATAACATCCACAAACCAAGGAAGGCCCAAGATTGCTGACCAATCATCAGAAGCTAGGAAGAGCCAAGAAAAGATTCTCTTGGAGATTTCGGGGGGAGCAGTGTACTGCTGATTCTAATTTTAGACTTACTAGCGTTCAGCACTTTCAGATGATACATTTCTGATGTTTTAAGACACTCAGTTTTGTGGTAATTGTAAAATAATTATTGCTAGGAAATGAATGCACCTTGAAATATTAAACAATATTAAGCATACCTTAGGACTTAAAATAAACATTATAGAGAAATTTAAAAGAATTGAAATTATACAGTGTGTTCACTGATAATAATGGAACTAAATTATAAATCGATACCAGAAAAACAACAGGAAATTTTTAACCTCATAGGAGTTTTAGAAACACACTTTTAAATAATTTATGAGTCATAGGAAAAGTCTTCATTACAAGAAAATATCAGAATGAAAGTCAAAGCAATACTTACAAAATATGTGAGATTTACCTAAAGGAGTGTTAAGAGGGAAATTTATAGCACCAAAGACTTACATTAGAAATGTGATATTTGGGAGACTGAGGCAGGAGTATCCCTTGAACACTGCAGTTTGAGGTTACACTGAGCTGTGATCATGCCACTATACCCCAGACAAAAATTTCAGAATGAGACCTTATCACACACACAAAAAGAGGTTAATTCTCCAATTAATACCTACAGTAACTTAAGTTCTTACTTCAAAAAATTACAAAAAGAAAGTTGTAATAAACCCAAGTAAGCAGAAGAGAACAATAAAGATAAGAGTGTGAAAGAAAAATAAACCTTGGGGCCCCAAAATCAGGAAGCTAAAGGGAAAAGTCCAGCTGGGAACCGCTTAGGACAAACCTGTTTCCAATTCTATTTAAAGTCACCCCTCTGCTCACTGAGATAAATGCATATCTGATTACCTCCTTTGGAAAGGCTAGTCAGAAACTCAAAAGAATGTAACCTTTGTCTCCTATCTACCTATGACCTGGAAGCCCCCTCCCTGCTTTGAGGCTTTGAGTTGTCTTGTCTTTGCTTCTAGTTGTCCTGCTTTTCCAGACAGAACCAATGTTCATCTTACATATATCTGCTGATGTCCTATGTCTCCCTAAGATGTATACAACCAAACTGTGCTCTGACCACCCTGGATACATGTTGTCAGGACTTCCTGGGGATGTGTCACGGGCATGAGTCCTCAACCTTGGCAAAATAAACTTTCTAAATTAACTGAGATATGTCTCAAATGTTTGGGGTTCACAAGAGCAAAATTCAAAGAAATCGAAAATATAAAACAATCAAGAAAAGTAAATAAGCAAAAGCTATGTGCAAAACAAATCAATAAAACTGATAAACTTCCAACAAGAATAACAAACATAAAGTGAGTAAACACAAATGTCTTCATTAGGAATAAAACAACCATATCACTACAGGTTCTACAGCTATTAAAAGAAAAATAAGTGGATATCTGAATAATTTTACACTCACAAATTTGATAATTAAATAAATTGTACCAATTTCTTGAAAACTATAAGCAACAAAATTCAACGACAATGAAATACATAATATGACTAGAGTTGTAACCATTTAAAAATGTGTTTGTAGCCTGGTGTGCTGGCACACACCTGTAGTCCCAACTACTCAGGAGGCTGAGGCAGAAGGATTCCTTGAGCCTAGGAGTTCAAGACCAGCCTGTGCAACATAGCTAGACTCCACCTTAAAATTAAACAGAATTTGTTATTCAAAAGATCTCAAAAAGAGAGATCTACAGGCTGAATAAGTTCACAGGACAATTCTACCACATATTTAAAAGAAAATTGACAGCAATTTTACACAAATTTTTCAAAAAATATTACACTGTAAACCAAAAATAAAATTCTAAGCCCCCAACCAACTGAATGGACCTTCCTCTGGGCCAAAGGTGTTACAAAGTTAACCTGAAACAACAGTTCAGGCCATGATAGGAACGGGTGGTTGTACATGCCTCATTATATCCTCCTCCCTCTGGAATTCTGACCAGCACAACTGACCAGCATTAACACTAAAACAGAGACCTTAAGACTGGCAGAGAAGTCTCTTTGTAATAATAAGATACCAACATGACAGAAGGTCCTAAAAGAAATCAAATGATTTTACCCCCAAATATATTTATTTGACATGTTTTGAAATGGTCCTGAAAAGCTATCTCTTGTGCAGAAAGTGTACATTCTGTGGGTAATCCCCTTCCCTTACAGGTATTTTCCCTGCTGTAGGAGAGAATTAAATAAGAGTCTGGAACCTTTTTAAGTCTGATAAGAAATACTTACCATCTATTCCCTATGAAGCTTGCTACCTGGAGGTTTCATCTGCATAATAATGAGAGGTGAAGCCAGCTAGACTTCCTGGGTGGAGTGGGGACTTGGAGAACTTTTCTGTCTAGCTAAAGGATCGTAAATGCACCAATCAGTACTCTGTAACAAAAATCATGGCCTTTAACAAACCATGGTACATTCATATCACAGAATATTGCTCAAAAATAAAAAGGAACAATCTATTGACATACATGAAAACATTCATGAATCTCCAAGGAATTATGCTAAATTAAAAAGTCAGTCTCTGAGGGTTATATAATGCATGATTCCATTTATGTAATATTCTTGAAATGATAATTACAAAACTAGAGAAGAATACAACTGTTAAAATATTTTAGATTACTAACCTCAGATAGGCAAAAAAATTAGCAAACTGGCAAAATAAGTATACAAGGTCCTGCAGAATAAATAGGATATAATATGCTTCAAGCAAATTCCAATAGCTCAAATAAAGCCAAAAATAAACAGAATTTATTTAAGATAATTATGTAAATATAGTCCTTTGTATGATTGGTTTAAACTATTAATATTTCTATTTAACTCTGGGTATCTTTTCTTTTATCTAATTTGCTTTCATACCTTGAAAATGCAATGAATATAATCATTACTATCACCTGCAAATAGAACTATATAGCTTATGGATTCAATAAATCTTGAATAAACTGTGATTAAATATATAGCAAATGACATTTGTTATAAAATCCATTAACTTAATGACTAGCATCTTTAGCCAACACAATAGATCACTCTATTCTCTAAGGAAAATGAGAATATTTCTTGTATCTTTAACTGACTCTATATAATCTCAACTGTTCTTCATCTCAGAGTAACAATAGGTCAGGCAAACACAAAGTCTTTTAATATTTGAGTGATGAATACTAAATAATTTTGGAAAGTGATGCTTTTCTACACTACACTGTGAAATCACGTGAAAATAAGTGTAGGAAAACAAACATTTAAAAGAAAACTTACAAACTTTAATTGAAATAGATGATTTCAAACATACATTGCTTAGTGGAAATAGCAAAATGCAAATAGTAGGTTTATTATGAAAACTGTTGTTAAAAGGAGAAATAAGAAAATATAAATATATCATCACATCTTTATGGAAAGAAACACAGGAAAGATAAAACAAATAAAGTGGATACTAACATGAGATATGGGGATATAGTGGAAGGGAAAAAGGGAAGGATGAATGATTTATCTCTAAGTACAATTTTACAGTTCTTTTGACTTTTTGAAGCATGCTAATGTGTACATCAACAGGAATGAAAAACAGAAAAAAAGACAATTAAAATCAAGCAAGTCAACCTGAACCCAATAGTTTTACAAATGAATAGCACAACCACACTAAAAGGGTGATGGTCAGGGAAACAATCCAATAGCTTGTAAACACATTAATTTAATGTTTAACGTCAGTTTTTGTTTTTGATTTTCATTATTTTTATGAGGGGTGGCCACTGCAATCAAATTCTAAAACATTTTAAAATATTTTTTATGGTTGTATGGGTAAAGCAATTCTGAAATTATTTTAGGTGTGTTACATTGAATTGAACAGATGATAAAATGGGTTGATGTTTGAAAGAAGCGTTCACACAGTGGAAGAAAGGAAACTGTGGAATTGCAAGCATGGAGTGTGTGTGTATCTGTATGCATACGTGTGGGTGTACACACATATATTTGTACAATTATATCTGTACACATATCTATTAAAATTTATGTATAGTATATACATATATATTTCTTAGCTCTTTCTAAGAAAGGAAATTTGATGCTAGGATGGGGGACATACAGGAACACTTTGGAATATCATTTTATGCCAGAAATTAAGGGAGTTAAAAAAAATGTTGGGGAATGTGTGTGAACCAGCTGGAAGATGCTTCCACTATTCAAACCTGAGGAACATTTAACATCATAATGATGTGGACCGTAATAAGCTATAAATGTTTCAAAAATAAGAATTCATGTGGACATGTTAAGATAGATACATAGATAGATAGACAGACAGACAGATAGATAGATAGATAGATAGATAGATAGATAGATAGATAGATAGATATAGATAGACTACAATTTTTTTTTAATGAGGTTATAGAATGCTGGTTGCTGACTACTGAATGTGATAGCAATGCTATAATTGGAAGATAATTATTTTGTAAGCATTACTGTAAAGACTGGCATAGACAAGAATCATCAGTAATTGCTAAATCCATGGGAGGGATGTTAAGGATAATTGGATAATATTAAAGTATCACCTCAAACCCTGCTTTTACTACCCAGTGTACACCTGGGATAACACCTAGACCATGTGATCTAAATAAACATCACTAATGAGGGTAATATGGATATTGTGTGCCTTCCTTCAATTTTCTCACTTCTTTCAATTCTCCAAACTTCAGGGATCATAATATATCAGCACAAAAGATTATTTGACAATATTGCATTCTTTTAATGGGATTTAATGCATTTAGAATCATGTTCAAATTCCTTAATAAAGCATACAAGATATTTCAGCATCTAGAATATTTCTGAATTGCTTCAGATCTATTTTCTACCTTGGTGTATACTGCAATAAACATTGAGTGCCTTTTTGTTTCTAGAATCTGTCATGTTTTTCTCTTCTGCATTTTCTCATATGGATTTCTCATATATTGTTTTTCTCACATTGTGTCTTAGTTCATTTGGGCTTCTACAACAAAATGCCATATACCGGGTAGCTTATAAAAAGCAAAAGGTTTATTTCTCAGAATTCTGGAGGCTGGGAAATCCAAGATCATGTTGCCAGCAGATTCAGTGGCTGATGAGAGCCTGGTTTTTGGTTCTTAGATGGTGTTTTCTAGCTGTGTCCGCTCATGGTAGAAGGGGCAAGGCAGCTATCTGAGGACTTTTTAATAAGAGCACTAATCCCATTTATGAAGACTTCACCTTCAGAGTCTAATCACCTCCCAAATGTCCTATCTTCTAAAATCATCACATTGGCATTCAAGATATGAGTTTTAGGGAGACGTAACATTCAGAGCTTAGCCTGTAGAATATTCTCAAGTAGTATTCTTCTGTCAAAAACATATTTCCCATACATTTTTAGGGCTTGTCATTTGTCTAAAATTACTTTTTTCTTCTATTCCTTTTTTTTAAAATAACTTCTCTGCAATGAAGGTCTACATACTTTCCCCAAATACATTTATAAAATTTTATTTCTAAGTTGACAGATAAAATTGGATTTATCACATACAATATGATGTTTTGAGGTACATAGAAGTTGTAGAATGGCTAAATCTACCTAATTAACATGCATTACCTCACATAATTGTCACCTCTCTTTACCCTATCAGTGAGGGATATGTAAGTTTGAACACAGAACACCCAAACTGGAAAAAAAGTGAAATGGACAGAAGTTAATTTGTCATATATACTGACAGCCCAGAGACAGAGGACACCGCACACCAGGTGGAGCCACATAGAGATTGCATTTGAGAACAGAGCAAACCAGAGGAGATATATGGGGCAGACATTGTGGAATTAAGTGGTTGAATTTTCCTTGGTCTTGTGGGAGAATGTGATTGGTTTGTTTGAGTAGTTCTGCATCCTGGCAGGAAACAGAAATACAATACTCAGTACTAAGTAGGAACCTCATCTGGTCTGTTTGAAAAAGAGTGTGGTTTGGCCATGGGACCTTATCTGCAGAGGCCAAGTGGGGAGAAAAACCTGCAGTTACAACATTCAAGGTCCTACCAGTTCTACCATGTGAAGTCAGTCCCAAACATTACCCATTTTATTAGTCCATTTTCTTGCTGCTGATAAAGACATACCCAAGGCTGGGAAGAAAAGGAGATATAATGGACTTACAGTTCCACATGGCTGGGGAGGCCTCACAATCATGGTGGAAGGCAAAGAAGAGCACATCAAGTCTTACATGGATGGCGGCAGGTAAAAAGAGCTTGTGCAGGAAAATTCTCCTTTTTAAAACCACTGGATCTCGTGACACTTATTTACTATCAGCAGAACAGCACAGGAAAGACTTGACCCCATAATTCAAGTACCTCCTACTGGGACCCTCTCATAACATGTGGAAATTCAAGATGAGATCTGGGTGAGGACACAGACAAACTGTATTACTATTCAATAAATATTTGTAAATTTTTATTCTCCTTTCTCTTCAAATCACACTACTGCTTTGGAAATGCTACTCCTAGTCAACTAAGCTATCCCCTGGACTTCTAAAGCACTCTGTGATTCCCCCATCCCATGCTTCATAAAAATAGCATTTTGGACTTTTCATTATAGAAAATACATAAAGTCAAAATCTATGCTGAATTTATTAGTACTTTCAAATTAAATATTATTCTATTTACCACAGTATTGTCCAAGACATACTGATGAGTCATTTAACACAGACAACCTATAATGTTTGAGATAAATTTAATAAGTAATAGCACTATCGGTACCTAGGGTTTCAATTACTTTAGCTTCCTGAGGACATTATTTTTTCTAAATTTCTAAAAACGTTAACCTTTAATAAATATGTCAAAGCACACAACCACCATTCATCCAACCAACCAACCACAATAACAAAAGAGGCAAATTTGCTTATAGTTTAAGAAACAAAATACCTGGGAATGAATAAAATCCATTACCCATCTAGAGAATTGGTAGATACTGATCCAGAATAATGTTTTAGCATATACATTAAAAAGATATACAAAAAATCCTGATGAAACACATATTATACAGAAACATTTTAATTTGTGTACAAGCAGTTCCTTATTTTTAAATAATGAAACAGTGAGAGTTATTGACTCTGAACAGGATGTTATTGATAAACACATTCAGTCAACATTTTTAGGAGAGAAAAATATTTGCGTTATAAACAAAGTTTTTGCTTTCTTTTATTTCTGAATTCTTCAATTCAATTTTCATCTTTTTATACTAGTGTTTCAAAAATTGTGTTAAATGCTATACATATAACAATATATTTGTCTTTGCAACATGTATGTGAATCATATGTGAAAACTTTATGGTGGTGTTTTCTTTTGCTATCTTAATTGATAATAATTAACAGATAACTGCTTTTTTTCCTCAAGAACATGTCTAACAGATTTTAATTTTCTATTATTTGAAACATTCACTTCAACTTTTCAACTATACAGAAGGTCTAAGTATGAGTTGAAAACTATTGGCAATAGTACCTTTGATTTGTGTATTATTTATGGTGTTTGAAACCTCAGAAGTGACATTCACAGCTTCTCTCAGTATGATAACTTTTTAATAAAGACTTGAAAAACATCTGATTTGTGCTTTGAGGGAAAAAATTAAAATGTATTTTTGCAGATAAGTTTATTGACATTTCAAAGATGGTATCTTAGAAAAGACTTTTCTTTCAAGTGTTTTTTAAATGACATACTTATATCTTCCACTTTAATTTGTCTTTGAAGTGATCCTCAAATGCACTGTTATTAAATCAAAATGTTATCGTAACTTGACCAATTGACTCCTTCAAAAATGTCCCAAATTCTATCTTTCTCTCATTCACTAATATTTCATTAAATAATCAATTAAAATGTTTCTGAACTGGACAGAATATTGTATTAATTGTTGAGAACAGAGTGGCAAATAAGCTAGGCATAATTCATTTCTTGAGTAAAATCACTTGAAATAGTAGTTCAAAGATAAATTTAATAGGAAGCAATCAATCAGCTTTGAAATTTTTTTATTTTTTAAATACATCCTAATTGTACATATTTATGGAGTACATGTGATATTTTGACACATTTATACAATGTACAATGATCAAAGCAGGGTAATTAGGACATCCATCACCTCTTACTATCATTATTTTGTATTGATGACATTCCTAAATATTTATTCTAGTTATTTTCAAATATACATAAAAGATTATTAATTATCATAACCTCACTGTAGTATTGAACAATAGAACTTTCTCTCTATCTAATTGTATTTTTGTATCTAATTACAAAACTCTCTTCATTGGTGTCTCTCCTCTACCGTTCTCATCATTCTTTACTCTCTACCTTCACGAAAATAGTTTCTTTTTCTGGGTCGCAGAGGAGGTCTCACACAGTGCGCTAGAACATATGATATTTGTCTTTCCGTTCCTAGTTTGTTTCATTTAACATAATGCCTTCCAGTTCTGTCTATGTTGTTGCAAATGATATTGATTCTTTTTATGGCTGAACAATATTTCAGTGCGTGTGCGTGCGTGTGTGTGTGTGTGTGTGTGTGTCTAGAGATATCCCTCATTTTCTTCATCCATTCATCCACAGAAGAACACTTAGGTTGATTCCATTTCTCAGCTATTGTGAATAGTGCTACAATCAACATGACAGTACATATATTTATTTAATAGAATGATTTCATTACTTTTGGATATATTCCTTGCAACTTGATTGTTGGATCACATCATAGACCTATTTTTAGTATTCTGAGGAGCCCCATACTGTTTTCAATTGTGGCTACTCTAACTTACAGTCCCACCAGCAATGTACTAGCATCTCCCTTTCTCTGCATTCTTGCCAGAATTTGTGATTTATTTTATTTTATTTTATTTTATTTTATTTTATTTTATTTTATTTTATTGTTTTTCTGAGATGGAGTCTTGCTCTGTCACCCAGGCTGGAGTGCAGTGGCACAAGCTTGGCTCACTGCAGCCTCCGCCTCCCAGTTTCAAGCGATTCTCCTGTCTCTGCCTCCTATGTAGCTGGTATTACAGGTGCACGCCACCACACCTGGCTAATGTTAGTATTTTTAGTAGAGATGGGGTTTTACCATGTTGCCCAGGCTGGTCTCAAACTCCTGACCTCAGGTCATCTGCCCGCCTTGACCTCCCTAAGTGCTGGGATTACAGGCATGAGCCACCACGAGAGGCTTGATTTTTAAAATCTTTTTGACCATAGCCATTTTTACTGGGATAAGATTATACGTAATTTTGGTTTTGATTTGCATGTCCCTGATGATTATTTATGTTAAGCTTTTTTTTGTACACTTGTTGGACAATTCTACGTCTTCTCTTGAGAAATGTCTATTTAGATTATGTGCCCATTGTCTAATCAGATTATTTGATTATTTGCTATTGAGTTTTTGAATTCCTTACACATTCTGGACACTGATCCCCTTCTCAGATGAATAGTGTATAAACATTTTCTCCCATTTTATAGGCTGTCTCTTTATTGATTGTTTCATTTGTTATGTGGAAGCTTTTTAGCTTGATGCTCTTCCATTTCTCTGTTTTTGCTTTTGTTGCCTGTGATTTTGAGGTCTTACTCCAAAATTATTGCCCGGACCAATGTCTTAAATCGTTTTCTCAATGTTTTCTCCTAGAAGTATCAGGCCTTACATTTAGGTATTTAACCCATTTTGAGTTGATTTTTGTATATGATGAGAGATAGGGGTCCAATTTCATTCTTCTGCGTATGAATATTCAGTTTTCCTCGCACCACTAATTAGACTATCCTTTCCCATGTGTGTGTTTTTGGCATCTTTGTCAAAAATGAGTTAGCTGTAAAATCATGAATTTATCTATGGTTCTCTATCTGATCCATCAGTCTGCGTATCTGTTTTTATGACAATACCATGTTATTTTAATTACTAAAACTTTGTACTATATTTTGAAGTCTGGTAATGTTATGTCTCCAGCTTTGTTTTTTTGCTCAGGATTGCTTTTTCTATTTAGAGTCTTTTGTGACGCCTTGTGAATTTTAGGATTGTTTTTCCTATTGTTGTGAGGAATATCATTGGCATGTTGATAGGAATTACATTGAATCTGTAGATTGCTTTGTGTAATATGAACATTTTAACAATATTAAATATTCTAATCCAGTAGCATGGGATATCTGTCTATTTTTATAGGGTGTTATTTTTAATTTATTTCATCAGAAATTTTGTTCTTATTGTAGCGGTCCTTCACATCTTTGATTAAATTTATTCCTGTTTTATTTTTTGTTGTTATAATAACTATGATTGCATTCTTGATTTCTTTTTAGATTGTTCATTGTTAGTGTATAGAAATGTTACTGGTTTTTGCATGCTGATTTTGTATCCTGCAAATTTACTGAGTTATTTAACAGTTCTGACTTTTTTTTGATGGAGTCTTTGGGTTTTCCTAAATATAGGATCATGTCATCTTTGAACAAGGATAACTTGATCTTGACTTCTTCCTATGCAATTTGGATATCTTTTTCCTTTATTGTTTTATTGTTCTGGTTAGGACTTCTAGTACTATATTGAATAAAAGTAGTGAAAGTGGTCATCTTTGTCTCCTTCCAGAATTTAAGGGCTCTTCATTTTTCCCCCTATTAGCTTTGGGTTTGTCATAGTTGGCCTTGGTTGTTTTGAGGTATGTTTCTTCTATAACAACTTTGTTGAGAGTTTTTATCATGAAGGGATATTTAATTTTATGCAAAGCTTTTTTCAGCATCTATTGAATTAGTTGTATTTTTAAAAATTCTGTTAATGTGATGTATTTTGGTTATTGAATTGCATATGTTCAGGCATCCTTACATCACTGGGATGAACCCTACTTGATTACGATGAATGATTCTTTTATTGTGTTGCTGAATTTGTTTTTGGTATTATATTGTTGAGGAGTTTTGCATCTATGTTCATCAGTGATATTGGCCTGTAGATTGATTTTGTCTGTGCTTGCCTTGTTTTATTTCGGTATCAGAGTAATGCTGGCCTCATAGAATGAGTTTTGGTTTTCCCTCCTGTGTAATTTGTTTGAAGAGTTTGAGTAGTATTAATGTTATTTCTTGTTTAAATGTTTGGTAGAATTCAGCAGTTAATCAATTAGATCCTTGGTTTCTCCTTTGATGGGAGACTTTTTAATATTGCTTCAATATCAATACTCCTTAATGGTCTCTTCATGTTTTCTATATATATATTTTTTTTCATGATCCAATCTGGTAGATTGTATGTGTCTAAGAACTTGTCAATTTCTTCTAAGTTTTTCAATATAGTTGTTTCCAATAGTCTGTAATGATCACTTTTATCTTTTTGATATAATTTGTAACGTCTTCTTTTATGCCTCTGAATTTATGTCTTCTCTCTTATTTTCCTAGTCTAATAAAGGTTTGTCCATTTTTTAAACCTTTTCAAAAAAACAGAACTTATTTTATTATTCTTTTGTATTTTGCAGTCTCAATTTCATTTATTTCTACTTTGATCTTTATTATTTCTTTTTTTCTGTTAACTTTTTTCCATGCTTTTCTATTTCCTTGAAGTGCATCACTGGTTGTTTATTTGAAGTCTTTCTACTTTTTTGATGTAGGTGTTTATTGCTACGAACTTCCCTCTTAAACCTGCTTTTGCTATATCTTGTTTGGTATGCCATGTTCCCATTTTAATTTATTTCGTGGAATTTTAAAATCTTCTTTTAAATTTCTTTAATCATCTATTTGTTGTTTGGGAATAAGTTTTATTTTCACAAATTTTTATAGTTTTCCAGTGTCCATTTGTTTATAGATTTCTAGTTTTATTCCATCAAGGTCAGAGAATATACTTGATATAATTTTGATTTTTAAAAAACCTGTAGGAGTTGTTCTTTACCTAGCATATGGCCTATCTTGGGGAATATTTCACATGATGTTGAGAAAAAAGTGTATTCTGTAGCCAGCAGATGGAATCTTCTGTAAATGTCTGCTAGGTCCATTTTGTCTGTAGAGCAGTTTAACTCTAATTTTTTTAGTTATTGTTGATTTTATGTCTGGATGGTCTGCCTATTGCTGAAAGTTGGGTATTGAAGTTTCCTACTATTATTATATTGCAATTAACATTTTTCTTTACATCTATTAATATTTGTTTTATATATTTGAGTGCTCTGGTATTGGGTATATATAAATTAACAATTGCTAATCCTCTGGATGAAATGACAACTTTATCATTATATAATGGGATTCGTTGTATATTGTACTCTTCTTGACTTAAAATCTATTTTTTCTGATATAGGTATAGCTACTCCTGCTCTTTTATGTTTTCATTTGTATGAAATACCATTTTTGACTCTTCACCTTCAGTCTATGCACATCTATATAGATGAAGGGAGTTTCCTATAGACAACATATATTTGTGCCTTGTTTCTATTTATTTATTCAGTCACTCTGTGCCTTTTAGTTGATTATTTTAATCTATTTACATGCACTATTTTTATTAATGGGTAATGGTACAATATTGCCATTTAGGTTTTTGTTTCCTAGTTGTCTTGTAGCTCTTTCATTTCTTTTTTCCTCTGATGTTAAGTGATTTTTCTCTAGTAGTACATTTTGATTCTGTGTTGGTGGTATTTATATTTGGTGTATCTATTATAAGTTTTAGCTTTCTGGTTACAATGAAACTTACAAAACATCTTTTAGTTATAACAGGTTATTTGAAACTGATCATGACACAACTTTGATCATAAAGAAAAGTAACCAAAAAATCTACATTTTAACACAGCCCCTCCTTCACATTTTGACTTATTAATGTTTCAATTTAAATTTTATATTTTTTATCTTATAGCCAGTTGAAGTTATTATTAATTTTAATTGTTTAATCTTTACATTTAAGATATAAGTGGTTTAATTTCTCCAATTACAGTATTAGAATATGCTAAATTAGTCTGGTTTATTTCTTTTACTGGTGAGTTTAATACCTTCCATTGTTTTCTTGGTACATATTAGCATCCATTTCTTCCAGATTGATGAACTCCTGTTAGTATTTCTTGTAAGATAAATCTGGTGTTGTCAAACTCCCTCAGTTTTGTTTGTCTGAGAAAGTCTTTATCTTGCCTTTGTGCTTGAAGGATAACTCTGCTAAATATCATATTTTTGGTTGTCATTTTTTTGCCTTCAATACTTTGAGTATAGCATTCTGTTTTCTCCTGACCTGCCAGGCTTTTGCTGAGAAATTGCTGAAAACCATATTGAAGTTTCATTGAATGTAGTATGTTTCTTTTCTCTTGCTAATTTGAGTACTCTTTCTTTGCTTTTGAATTTTGCTAATTTGATTATGATATACTGTTGGGGTCCGTGCCGGGGGTGGTGGAGAATGAAAGAACACACAAAAGACAAAGACAAACAGAGAACATGGCGGCCACACTCAGAGCCTCCGCCTCACTTTATTTATACTCCATAAACCTCACGTCAGCAGAAAGAACACAATGCAAAACAAACTTTCTTTACCCAGATGTAACCTTTTACTTAGTTCCTTGTCTCTATGTTCTTCTTTATCTGCCCGCCTTCTTGGCGCCTACGAGAGTTTATTAAAAGTTCAATTGGAGATACTGTCCTTGAGTCCTATCTATTCTCAGCATACTGTTTTCAAAGGCCCCTACAATATACTTTGGGGATTTCCTCTTTGGGTTGAATTTTATTGGTGACCTTTACGCTTTCTGTACCTGCATGGTGAAGTCTGTCTCCAGATTTGGGGATTTTTCAGATATTATTTCTTTAAATGTAAAATAAATAATTCATTCAGCAGAAAGAGCTTTCTAGGCTCTTTTCTCTCTTGTCTCCTTTGAGAATTCTTATTATGTGGACACTGGTTTGCCTGATGGTGTCCATGATCCTCACAGGCCTTCTTTATTCTCCTGTTCTTTTTTCTTTTTGCTTCTCTGATGGGATAATTTCATACATTTTAAGTTCATGAATTATTTTCTATGTTTGATCAATTCTGCTGCTGAGGCTTTCTAATAAGTTTTTCTGTTCAATTATTGTATTATTTATTTATGGGATTTATATATACATATTTGTTCCTGTTTATTTCTCAAATTTATCATTTTGTTCCTAGATTGTTTTCTAAATTTTATTTAATATTTTATTTAATTTATTCTCTGCATTTTCTTGTGATGTCCTGAACTTCTTTAAGAGGATAATTCTGAATTCTCTTTCTAGTGTTTGACAGATCTTCAATTCTTCTGGGTCCCTTGCTGGAGCTCTGTTAGTTTACACATTCTTTGTGTTTTTACACTGATGCCTGCAATTTAAGGAGACTGCGACCTCTTCCAGGTTTTGCAGGTGTTCATTGGTGGCGTTAGAGCTCAATTACTTAATATTGGAACTTAAGCACTAGCCTGCTATTTCTCCTTGTTCTAGGGAGGACTTATAGTAAAGATTAGAACTAAAACACTGCACTAGAGCTAACTCATTGTCCTACTACTGTTTTCTGGTCTGGGAAGACTTATGGTAAGCACTGGAACTTGAACACTGCTCTGGAACTAAATTGCTGCCCTGATTTTTTTTCCAGTTTGGAGAACACTTAAGCAGCCACCAAAACTTAATTCAAACCTTTTAGTTGTTTCCAGCCCAGGGCAAGGCTCCATGCAAGCATCTTGGCTGTGTGAAAAATTATGCCAGGGATTCAGGCCTTTCTACACATTGTGCCCCCTGCAGGACTATGGCATCAGCCAGTCCCTTCAATGTGGTGTCCCTGCTGATCAGAATTCAGAGTAGCTACCAATATCTCTGCACCAGTTGCTGCACTCAGCGCCCTGTTCTTTGTCCTTTATACAGTGCAAGAGGTTCAGCTCTCCTGGTACTCCCAATGGTTCCTGTGAAATAGGTTTGGTATGGGCTCCCCATGAAGATTTCCACACTGAGGCAGAGGTTAAATGTTCATATCCAATTCCCTTTTCTCACCTTTGAAACCATGGGATTAGGGAAATTATGAGTGGTTTTATGCTGGCTTGGAGGAGGGTCAGCACCAAATGAAATGATCTTTTGTCTTACTGGTTATGGTTTCTCTTGATGCTATGGGCCCGGGGGTCTCCCCTGAGTTCTGATTAACTTAGGGTGGTATTCTTGTATTTGAATAGTTTCCAGCGCATTTTTGTTGGGTACGTGCATTTGCTATTCTGCCATCTTGTGAATGTCACTCTGAATTATTTATTTTACATGGGGAAGATACAATATTGAGTAAGAGAAAGCATAGTGTTTGTAGAAATTTCAATAATACTTAGGGGGACATGAACTGGATACATTCAAATATTCACAACATTGGGATACATGGATCTCACATAAATTCTTATGTCTAATAGTATTAATTAGGGCTCTTTAAAGTCAAGAATATAATAAAATTATTTAATTGTAGGGTATGTCACTTTATGTAATTTGTATCTTGCAATATTTTGCTAGAAACACTTTAAGAATGAACATAACTCACCACATTTTGAATAACTTTAATTTTTTCATGCTGCCATTACAATGATGATGATGTCCTAAAAGTTTGCATAGTGTTTTCAGTAATAGCTGGAATAATAGTTGCCCTGATACTCAGCAGAAAACAAATAATTTTAAGGAATTTGCAGTATTTTAAATTTCTCTAGTGAGGTGAGTCAGCAGAAAACATCGTAAGCAAAAGAAAACAAAATAAAGAAATAAATAAAGAGTAACCAGTGAAACAGAAAACACATGAACACATGTCTTTTAAAAGAACATATGAAAATAGTAGTCTATTTTCAAAAATACTATCTATTTCTGCTTATATAAGGCTTTTAACAGTTGTGGAAATTACTCTGATATTGGCAGCATCAATTCCACCTGGATAAGAGGGGAAATGGAATAGTTGGATAGCTGGTAGATCACAGAGAAATGATCCAATCATATGGCTAACTTCAGGGACTACTAAAAGGTGATTGTTTAAATATGATTACAGCATTTTTTTACACAATTATACAGGGATATTTTATTTCAGCTTGAAGTTACTTTTTTATTCTTTTTACAGTGGCTCAATTCACTAAAAAATGAATTTAGAAGACAAAGAAAGTAATTGAAAAGTGCAAATGTAATTCAGAGGGCTGAAATAATATTTTGGCAGCCTAAATATAACTCTCACAGTGATTTGAATGAAGAGCTCCAAGAGAAATTGTCTGGGTGCAAAGTAACCCCAAACAAATTTTGTGAATGCATTAGTCAAGCAACATAAATGCAAAATGAAATTGACAAATTCAATATGGACTTATTCCCCAAGCATATTGGAAAGTAGATTCTGTGGGTTAGCTTTAAGTGACTTATGAGATAGGGATTCCATCTATTTTTCCTATATTTTCCATTTTACGGAATATTTTAAGGCAATTCTACAAAGGCCACAGATTTATATTGTCTTTTCTCAATATATGAAGCTTATATTTATTTTTAAATGCGATTATGACAGTTGCTCTGAAGAACCTCATAACAGTTATTTTGCAAAATAGTATTTCAATGGGACCTAAAATAATCATATTGTCTGGTGGTTTCACAATTAAGATAGTTTTATAATATGTAAAATATAAGTGGAAGTGTATCAGAATTGCCTTGTCTTTTACATAGCACATATGATTTCCATTCTCAAACCAATTCTGGGTTTGGCGCACCTCCCCCTACCAGCACATCTTCCTTCTTTCCTATAACAGCTCAGGGCTGTATATAATTTACTTTTCCTAATGTATAACCAGGGAAAAATAAGTTGTGAAAAAGTTGTGTAGATCTTTTAAGTCTATATTTAATGAAATGTAATCAAATAATTACATTGTATTTTCAAATTCCTTCCTGTAGAATTTATTCATCTAATAAGAACTGTACAAAGTAGTAACTGATAAGATTGTTGGATTGAAATATTAGGAATGATTCATTTTCAAAAAATTTGTTATTCTCACAATTTTTCAGTATCTCCAGTGTTCATGTTTTTGTACATGATCTATTTTTTGGCTTTTAGCCAGAATTCAAAAACTCTCTTCTGACAAAGTTGCTTTGTTGATCCAACTTTAGTTAGGCTCCTGAAACTTCTCCTGGGTCCATCTGTGCACATCCTCGTGAAATCCAAACTTACCAAGAATCTCCTATCCTATTTATCTGATCATCCTGACATCTGAAGGGCTCCTCATCCTCTACTATCACCCAGGTGATATCTAATCACTCTGGCCTGTCTTCAATGAGAATCTTATTGATGGTTTAGCTAGAATCCTCCTTTACACTTGATGCTTCCTCTTAGAAATTTTCTATCCATCAATCCTCTCCTTGCTATGAATTCCAACTTGTGCATGTTGTATTCAGAATTATATCTACTTCTATACTGAGGTGTCTTTTCCCTTCTTGCAATAACTCTGAATAATATCTGCTTTAACTACTATCCAGTTGTGGTTTCTCTTGAAAACTTCATAACATATCAGCTGAGTAAATTCAAGTCATGTAGCAAAACATGGAGAACCTCAGTTTTCTCATGTATTAAAAATAAAAAAGAATAATTGCAAAGTATTATAGTGTAGTTTAAATGCCATTAAATATATGGAAGTAACTATTAGAGTTAAATTTATATCATCCATTAAAAATAGTTTCCTTACTTTGTTTTTACCATCTAACATTTCTTAAAAATTCTGCTCAAATATCACACCTCTCTATCCTGATTTAGCATTATCTCATCAGTACTGCCAAAGTATTCCTTATAAATATAATCTTATAAAAACATACCATCATTGTTTTATGTTCCCCTCTCTATGACTAGACTAGAAGGATTTAGGGGAAGAAATATGAATTATCTATCTTCCTTTCTCCAATTACTGGTAGGATATCTGACATTTTTAGGATTCAATTCAGATTTTAAAGTTGAGTAAATGAGTAAATAAATAAAATGACTTGAACTAAAGGAGTTGCCATGTATACTTAAATTCTGGAATTATTTCAGTTAAGAGGAAGCATACAAAATAACTAATGAGATCACATCCATAAATCTAAGACCCAATTCATGTATTCCAGAAGGTCTCATGGGGTACACACAAGGATGGAAATACAACACTGAAGCCCCCAGAAAGAATGTCATCATGGAAATGGAAATAATTCTATTGGAAAAAATTTGACAAGAATAAATCATTCATAACTTCCAGTTATTTAGAAGTTATTTATGTTCAAATAGAATCCATGTGTGTAGCAACAAGTAAACTTTGGTGTTACATTTAATAATGCCTTTCACAAAATTAAGTCTAAATTTTTTTATTGCTTTCCAATGAGAAAAAACTTGTATCTGCAAATTTTGAAAAAAAAAATCAGAATTGCCACTAGCAAATTGTAAATTCATCAAATATTGTGTTAACCTTAGTTCACAGAAATTAAAGTGAAATTAAACAGCTTTCTACTTTCAAGGAATGTCTTAGCAGTAAATTTTTCTCCTCTATCATCTGACCATGGGAACACTATATGAGGAGTGGTTGATGGAAAAGTCTAGATGCAACCTCGTGTGGAACTCTGGGGGAACCTGTTCATCTAACCTACTTGCATCCTCAGGACCTTCTAGTTCTAGTTTTGTAGTTTAATTATGTCTCATGGTGGGGTACTGTATTAAGGCCCAATAGCAGGCCAACTGCTGCTTTTAAAAGGCAAAACCTTCTAAAAAATCCTAGGGTTCTGCTCTGCACCTGTCCTATCAGGATTTGTCCCAGATTTCACATATCCTTCCTGTCACAATGAATACCATTGAATTTGCAAATTCAGAGGCACAGTTGCATAAGGAGCTTAGAATGCAACCGAACCTTTCTTTCTCTGAGCCATAGTAAAAACTAGCATCCTTCTAAATCACAAAATAAATGGAACAGAAAACATTGCCATAGGCAGGATATGATGCCTCAAAAATCCACAAAGCCCCAACAAATGCTATACTTTTTAAAAATTTCAGGTAATAAAAGGCTTAATAATTTTCCTTAACCTATGATGCTATATGACCAAGACTATTATATTCGTAAGGTTTAATCCAGTTGCCCATAATTTAAATTTTTTTAGAGTTTATCTTCCATTCTCTGGCATACAAACTTGCTACTTGCCCTTTGTCATCATTTATTAATATAGTGCAATTATAATTAATTACAGTGCTATTTAACACAATGGAATTTATTTAGCTAAAGGATGTCCTGCAAAACATGAAAATGATCAGTTTCTAGGGACTATACTGTGACATGGAACAAAAGAGTTAGACTAGGCACCTGTCAGAAAAGTAAACCCACACTATTGTCCTTCTCATATAATTGCAAGCATCTTTGATCCTCTTCATTGATGGTGATTGATTTTTTTTCAACAGTGGCTGTATTGGTCTGTTTCAGTAAAGATACCAAGTTCAACATAAACAGCTACCATTGAAGTTGACCTCGGATTCCATGGATAGTAGTCCGTTGTCATCTTGTATAAGACATCCATTTTTGCAGAGAAAGGTAAATTGAATACAGGTAAGCCATTCATGCTGTCTTCAAATTTTTATGCTGGAGCTAATTTTTGCATTTCTACCTAGGATGTGGTATTGTTTCTGCTTTATGATTTTGAGCATGGTGGGGAGTATTTTTTAGGGACTTCCTTTTGGTGTTTCCTATCATAATGTTTTTTAACTAAAAAAAGAGAGAGAGATAATTATGTGAGTACCATAAGCTATTAAGATTATTTGTCCCAAGCTCTAACATGCACAATCTATACAGAACTTAAATCATTAAATGAAAAACAAATAAACCCACTAAAAATGGGCAAAGGACATGAACAGACACGGCTGAAAAGAAGACACGCAAGTGGCCAGCAAAGATATGAAAAAATGCTCAGCATCACTAATCATCAGATAAATGCAAATCAGAACCATAATGAGGTACCATTTCATACCTGTCAGAATGGCTGTTATTAAAGAGCCAAAAAACAACAGATGCTGGCTAGACTGTGGAGAAAAGGGAATGCTTTTACACTGTTGGTTTGACTGTAACTTAGTCCAACCACTGTGGAAAGTGTTTTAAATATTTCTCTAAGAATTTGAAACAGAGCTACCATTCTACCTAGGAATACCATTATTGGGTATATACCTAAAAGAAAACAAATTATTCTCTCAAAAAGACACATGTAGTCTTCATCACTGCATTATTTACAATAGGAAGGACATGGATTCAACCCAAGTGCCCATCAGTGGTAGACTGATTTTTTTAAATGTGGTACATGGCCGGGCGCAGTGGCTCATACATGTAATCCCAGCATTTTGGGAGGCCGAGGCAGGCGGATCATGAGGTCAGGAGATCGAGACCATCCTGGCTAACTCGGCAAAACCCTGTCTCTACTAAAAATACAAAGAATTAGCCGGGTGTGGTGGCAGGTGCCTGTAGTCCCAGCTGCTCAGGAGGCTGAAGCAGGAGAATGGCATGAACCTGGAAGGTGGAGCTTGCAGGGAGCCGACATCACGCCACTGTACTCCAGAAAAGAAAAAAAATGTGTCACATATACATCCTGGAATACTACACAGCAATAAAAAGTAATGAAATCATGTCCTTTGCAGCAGCAACATGGAAGCAGTTGGAGGCCATAATACTAAGCAAATTAATGCAAGAACAGAAAACCAAATACTGCATGTTCTCATTTATAAGTGGAAGTTAAACATCAAACATACATGGACATAAATATGGAAACGAAAGTCACTGCAGACTACTAGGCGGAGAAAGAAGGAGGGCATGGGTTGAAAAACTACCTATTGGGTACTATGCTCACTACATGGGTGACGGGATCTGTACCCCAAACCTCAGTATCACACAATATTCCCATGTAACAGACCTACACACATAGCTCCTGTATCTAAAATAAGTTGAAATTAAGAAAACAAAAAGATTATTTGTCCCATGAATGGACTAAGAAACTATGTGAACCCTAAGTGAGGTGAATTTCAACCAGAACTCTAAACACCATCTGGCTTTTAGAAACGCCAGTCTAACTAGGAACCATATGCATTGTGAGTTCCGTAATATTAGTGTGGTTACAGAACCTGTCTCCCACAGCCCTTGAAAGGTCTGGGCATTCCCTTTCTTTGATTCCCTTTCTTTAACTCTGGTTGAAAACTATAAGTTCTTTTGGGAAACAGGAAAAATTTACAGTATACAGTTTTGTTTTGTTTTTTTAAAGATGTAGAGATTATTTTTAATGGTGGAAGCCAACACATTGACACTTGGATAGAAGAAGGCAGGATTCTGATACAGAACCAACAGAGAAGGCCACCAGGCAAAGCCACAGAGAGTTGCACCTGAATACGATGTAACAAGGTATAATTGTAGGTGACAGCTTATGAGTAAGTGACAGGGGTTTAGGAAGGTTTCCAGACTTCCCTTTGGACTGGCTAATTTGAATAATTTAATAAGCTCTAGAAAAGAGAGTCTGCCCTAGTTGTCTGGCCTCTGGTCTTGGGATGATTAAGATGGGTGCAGAGTGACCTTGGATTTCAGAGCTTGATAAGGAAAGTGATTGAGGTACAAATTTGCTATTTGGAGAACTGACCAGCCTGGATGAGGACAGAATTTGTTTTTATGTATTTACATATATTTATATTTACATTTACAGTGATATTATACATTTTTTTTCTTAAAAGATCTTAGTATCCCTTTTAATCAATGAGATCTAGGTTTAAAAGCTGGCTGAGCTCTGGAAATTGAGGAGGGATTGGGCAAACTAAACTTCAATGGGCTTGGAGAAAGCCCTGGAAGAGAATGAGAAATGATAAAGTACCCTGGTTTAAGATAAAAATCTGCCAGCTTTGAGGGGAATCTAACATTTTATGGAACCACCTCCTACAGATTTGGCTCAAATCAGAGCAAGTTTGAAATGCGGTAAGAGTACTATAAGGTCTCTGCTACAAGGACCTTCCTAGAGCTATCTTAAGGTGGGGCAAAAATGAGAAAGAGATTTAAGTGATCAGTGAATTTCTTTGTCTGTTATGAAATGTTGAAATGGGAGGAGTTCCCTTATCCCCTCACAGGGTATGCGACAGGGGTGAGGCTTGCTT
This sequence comes from Theropithecus gelada, assembly GCF_003255815.1. Taxonomy (NCBI): domain Eukaryota; kingdom Metazoa; phylum Chordata; class Mammalia; order Primates; family Cercopithecidae; genus Theropithecus; species Theropithecus gelada. Next base: position 594,618 of record NC_037685.1, on the reverse strand, counting down.
CTTAGGTGTCCCGCTGCTCAAACACCTAGGGGGAGCCTGCAGATGGGCAGGTCGTGGGGAGCGTTTTGGGGGTCTGACCCCACTGCAGAGTCTAGGGTTGAGTGTTTATAGCTCCTGAAGCCCCAGTGGGCATGTGTTACAGTGTACTCTTTCAGTTTTGCAATCCGCAGGCGGCTTGTGTTAATCGGCTCAATTAGACTCCCTCTGCCGGTGTTTACCTGGTGTATGACCTTCCCCTAGGAACACTTGACTGGTAAGGAAAGTGAGCCTGCATACTACTTAAATAAATATATTGCACATGCAGCCCCTCTCAAGTGCTGGCAGGCCACTGCACGTGCGAAATGCTCCTGTATAAAATCTCAAGTCAAAGGTCAAATCAGGTACTTGCATCACTCAAGTTGCCCTCTTGGCTCTCTTCCAAGTGTATTTCCTTTGGTTCCTGCTCTAAAACTTTTTAACAAACTTTCACTCCTGTGCTAAAGCTTGCCTCAGTTTCTCCATCTGCCTTATGTCCCTTGGTTGAATAATTTCTTCAGAGGAGGCAAGAACTGAGGCTGCCGCACATCCAAACTGATTCACCGCTGCTAACAGTTGCAGCAAATACAATAATTATTTTGGTTATCTTCATTATTCATATGTGTTGGGACTGGATCACTCTGGATGCAATAATCAGTTGTTAAGAGAGCTTAAAATACAGATCAATCATGCTGTGGAATGCACTAACTTTGCACGTGTGGTTATGTCGTTAGATTAAATCTGTTAGTTTTTAAAAACAAATATTATCTTTTCAGTATACATGCTTGTTTCCAGAGCTGCATAATCGTTTTATCGTTCTTTTCCTGTTCTTGCTAAAGATTTCCTGCCTTTTAGTGTGAGGAAACTCAAAGGCCAAGATGATATTTTTAAGTAAAACTTTTTTTTTTTTCAACTTTAGGCTCAGCAATATAAATTCAGATCCCTTTTCTGATGGAGCACATTGAGGTCTTCCCCACTTTATTCTGTTTCCTAACGTGCTCCTGTGTCAGCCTGTTATTACACAAATTTGTAGGAGCTGCAGAACCACAGGTCTGAAGGAAATGTTTTAAGAAAATAAGTAGAATTTGGAGGACAGAAGCGGGAATAAAGGAAGTTGGGGAACACAGGATTCTATGACCTCTGTGAGTATTGTGAACATAATAATAGAGAATGGCCAAATAAGCTTCTTTTCAGAAGGGTTCAGTCCCATAAAGTGTATAATTATTAATGATGGTTCCTAAGGGTAACACTCTAATAGACTACATTCAGATCAATATGTGCCTCTAAACAGAGAAACTGAAACGTGATGGAATTAAACCGTGTATTAGAAACAATTATTTTGGATTGATATTCATTATCCCTACAAAGGGCATTTTCTCCGGTTGTTGCTTGAAAGCCTTTGTCTGGAGAGAGTACTCTCTTTTTACTGAAAAAAAAAAAAAATGAAAAAGGAGAATGTTATTAAAAGTAAATAAATAATAAGTATTTATTTATTTATTATTATTTTTTATTATACTTTAAGTGTTGGGATACATGTGCAGAACATGCAGGTTTGTTACATAGGTATACATGTGCCATGGCAGTTTGCTGCACCCATCAACCTGTCATCTACATTTGTATTCTCCTAATGCTATCCCTCCCCTAGCCCCCCAACCCTGACAGGCCCTGATGTGTGATGTTCCGCTCCTTGTGCCCATGTGTTCTCATTGTTCAACTCCCACTTATGAGTGAGAACATGGGGTGTTTGGTTTTCTGTTCCCGTGTTAGTTTGCTGAAAATGGTTTCCAGCTTCATCCATGTCCCTGTAAAGGACATGCACTCATTCCTTTTTATGGCTGCATAGTATTCCATGGTAGTAACCAAAACAGCATGGTACTGGTACCAAAACAGATATATAGACCAATGGAACAGGACAGAGTCCTCAAAAATAACACCACACATCTGCAACCATCTGATCTTTGATAAACCTGACAAAAAGAAGCCATGGGGAAAGGATTCCCTATTTAATAAATGGTGTTGGGAAAACTGGCTAGCCATATGCAGAAAACTGAAACTGGACCCCTTTCTTATACCTTATACAAAAATTAACTCAAGATGGTTTAAAGATTTAAATGTAAGATGTAAAACTGTAAAAATCCTAGAAGAAAACCTAGGCAATACCATTCGGGACAGGCATGGGCAACGACTTCAAGATTAAAATACCAAAAGCAATTGCAACAAAAGCCAAAATTGACAAATAAGATCTAAGTAAACTAAAGAGCTTCTGCACAGCAAAAGAAACTATCATTGAGTCAACAGGCAGCCTACAGAAAGGGAGAAAATTTTTGCAATCTATTTATCTGACAAAGGGCTAATATATAGAATATGCAAGAAACTTAAACTTACAAGAAAAAAAATCAAAAAGTGGGTGAAGGATATGGGCAGACACTTTTCAAAAGAAGACATTTAGGCAGCCAACAGACACATGAAAAAATGCTCATCATCACTGATCATTAGAGAAATGCAAATCAAAAACACTATGAGATACCATCTCGTGCCAGTTAGAACAGCAATACTTAAAAAGTCAGGAGACAACAGATGCTGGAGAGGATGTGGAGAAATAGGAACACTTTCACACTGTTGGTGGGAGTGTAAATTAGTTCAACCACTGTGGAAGACAGTGTGGCGATTCTTCAAGGATCTAGAGCTAGAAATACCATTTGACCCAGCGATCCCATTACAGGATCTGCACCCAAAGGATTATAAATCTTTCTCCTATAAAGACACATGCACACTTACGTTTATTGCAGCACTATTCACAATACCAAAGTCTTGGAACCAACCCAAATGCCCATCAATGTTAGACTGGATAAAGAAAATAAGTATTTGTTTTTAAAATGAATTTATAAACTGTATAGTATATATAGTATCTAGTCTATATAGTATATAATATAGTATGTAGTCTGAACATGTATATACACACAGTTTTAGAAGAGCAAAAAGAACATATATATACACACAGTTTTGGAAGTACACTAGGAAAAGAGTAATGAGCACTTAAAGAGGTACTAGTTTCTCTATGTAGCTATTATGGTAGGCTTCAGTATCTTGTGAAATAATCACATTTGTATTTTGTTTCCTTTTTAACTCAACTAATAGCTATAGTCTGCATTTACAAAACTTGTTAGAAAACCTATATTTTTACTTTTTTCTTTTTAATTTTTTATCATTTTTGTATGAAGCTTTTTTTAAGCCATGACAATCTAGAAATTCAGGGTTATTTAGTCCAAAGAGGTTAAGATCTCCTTCCAAAGTGAGGAAGACAGGAGCTGACAGAGTCAACACTATCGATACTGTACTTTTGCCATGTAACATTGACATTAAAAATTAATCACATCACTCATAGAAGCTTATTCAATAGTCGTTTGACCTTTCTCTGGGTCAGGACTTAGAGCCTTCATTGTGTTTTCTAGTTTGATTTTAAGATTAAAGGTACATTAGTTCACATGTGGCCAGTTACTGTGGTCCACACACAATCTACAAACGGCATCACCTTTTGACTTCAGCCAGAGTCTCCCACCTTAACTAGATATCAAACTAAAATAAAACAAGATTTTTCTTTTTTTAAAATTTTTTCTGAGCCCAGATTATCTTCCAGAATGCAACTTCCTTTATACTGAGTTACTCTATGAAGACTTCATAACAATGGTTCTCAATTGGGAACCATTGCATTTAATGATATTGGCCATCAAAAAGGATGTTATTGTTTTATTTTCTGCAGGGGAATTCTTGTCACCTTATGTAATTTGTGTCATCTGTTCACTAGAAACCAACTCTGATCTGCAAATGTTTTGGAGAAAATATTTTATTGAGCCACATCTCTTCTTGTGCTTGTTTTCCTTGCTTATTATAATGGGGTGTAATTAAAAAGAATTTGTTCCTGGAGTGCCTCTTTTAACTTACAAAATAAAAAATAAAAATAATTTTTCCTGTTTCTCTGTTTGAAACTTAAGTAGATCCTATAACTTTAATGGATTATTTTTGTTTAACCAAAATTCCTATGGTCACCACAAATTACAAAACACATATTTAATTCATTAATTACAATTCTGTTCCAATATCTTTAATTAGCCCTTTATGCTTCAGTGAACAAGAAGTTTTCTTCTTTCCTTAGCTAGGCCTGTGGTACATGGGAGTCAGACTTTGCGGGAGCCGTGGGATTGCTTTCCTATTTTTCCCTCACTTCTTCCATTGCTTGATGACTCTTAACTGTGACTCTTCCAGTTGAAATGGAGGGCAGAGAAAGAAGAGAAATAACATTGTTGGGGAAGTTCACTTCTCTGGGTTAGGCTTGATGTTGACTCTTTTTTGGGGTGATTTTGTGCACATCCCTTGTTGAAAACTCAGCCCATGCTTTGGATGGCTGATCCCCTACAACTCCTAGTTTTCCAGTGTTTATATCCACACAGACTTTTGTCCTATGGTGCATTGTGCAGGAGCAAATATTATCTTTTTTTTTTTTTTTTTTTTTTTTGAGACGGAGGCTCTGTCGCCCAGGCTAGAGTGTAGTGGTGTGATCATCTCGGTTCACTGCGACCTCTGCTTCCCAGGTTCAAGAGATTCTGCTGCCTCAGCCTCCCGAGTAGCAGTGATTACAGGCTTGTGCCACCATGCCTGGCTAATTTTTGTATTTTTAGTAGAGATGGGGTTTCACCATGTTGGTCAGGCTGGTCTCAAACCCCTGACCTTGTGATCCGCCCGCTGCCGCCTTCCAAAGTGCTGGGATTACAGACGTGAACCACCACGCCTACAAATATTGGCTACAAATATTATCTTGATGCTTGAAGGGACTTCAGTGTTAAAATCACAAACATTAACATGTTGTTACACATATGCACACACGTGCATACAAACATGTCATTAATAAAAGCACTTGGGTTGATTCATCCAGCAACACATAATTTGTTTTAAGGTTATAGGCTCACGGTGTTTATAGTCATGGAATCAATGGCATATTTTTTGAAGTTCTTCCCGACTAGGACCTCTGTTGCATACGCTGTTTTCTATAACCCTGCCCTTATGTTGAACTTGCTCAGTCTATGTTGATTCTTAGTTGCACCCTCAAATCTAATGAGGCCTTACAAGCTCCAATTTTATTCCAGTTGCCTTATCATTCTACTTCCTCTTCACTTTACATTGATCCTCCAGTCCAGTGGCTCTTAATCCTCACTACACCCTGGGATCACCTGGGGAGATTTTGAAAACTGCTGTGGCTCAGTTTTTACCCAATAGGTTGGTAGTCAATTGTGCCGAGGTGGAGCCCTCATCATCAATACATTTTTAGAAACTCTTCATATGATTCCAATGTGCATCCAAGGTGAGAGCTACTACCTTGGTCATTCTTCCTGATTCTTGGTTTTATTCTGATTTGGCATTTGCTCTCCTGCTTCATAGTGAGAATCACTTGCTTTTAGCGAAATAATTCACCCTGATGTTGTATTTCTCAAAAAGTAAAGACTGGTAGAAATATTATATGTTATACATCTATCTATCTATCTACCTATCTACCTACCCACCTACGTACCTACCTACCTACCTACCTACCAATCAAGAGAGAGAGAAATGTGGTTGCAGTAACGACATTTTTTAAATGTCCAGATTCAAACCATTACACCATCTTCCCTTAATTCCTTTAATTATTTATTAAATTAGTTCTTTTTCATATATTAGGGACTTACTTGTGTCCCTCCAACGTTCCTATGGTGATTTCCCTCCCCATTTTCTTGGAATGTGACCCTGTTTGGAGACATGGTTTTTAAAGAAGTAGGTAGGTTAAACCGGGTCCTTGAGATGAGCCAGATTCTACTATGACTAGTGTCCTTATTAAAAGAAGGGATTTAGGGCACATATATGCACAAATAAGCACCATGGGCAGACATGGGATGAAGGTGGCTATCTTCAAGCCAAGCAGAGAGACCACAGAATTAAACCGCTACAGTCAACACCATGACACTGGACTTCTAGCCTCCAGAATTGTGAGAAAATTAATTTCTGTTGTTGAAGCTACCCAATATCTGGTACCTTGTTATGGCAACTCTAGAAAACTAATGCATCATATATCTCAACTACTACTTACCTAATTCAGACCTTAAGCATTTCAACCAGGATGATTGCATTTGACTCTGTATTCTACCCCTAGTCCCAAGGATACTTTGAATTCATTCCCAAAATACAGTCAGAATGAGCTATTGAAAATACAACCACCACTGCTATATCATTCCTACTTAAACTATTTGAGTGACCTATCTTCCAGTCCATATATTGCTATCTTGATGTTAAAATTCATTCTCAAATGTTTGCATATGTATATGATAAGCATGTTTGCAAAAATTTTTATACTCGTTATTCTATACTCTTTGTACATTATTCTCCTTTATGTTTTTAAAATTAAGTTTACTGAAGAATTATATCAGAAAAAGTTAATATCACTCTCTACAATGGTCCTCGTTGAGTCAATATAGTCACCATGGTACCAAAATATCCTGTGTATAAATCAGTTATTATATATGTTTAATAATTAGAGTTATATGTTTCTATGTCTATTTTGGCTTATGGATTGTACAATTCTTAAGGAATCAACTATTTTAAATTCATTTTAATACTACTCATTAGTCCCCAGAGTTTAATGCAGTATTTATAGTAAAAGCATTTACTATTTGTTTTTGTTTTTGTTTTTGTTTTTGTTTTTGAGACGGAGTCTTGCTCTGTCACCCAGGCTGGAGTGCAGTGGCCGGATCTCGGCTCACTGCAAGCTCCGCCTCCCGGGTTCATGCCATTCTCCTGCCTCAGCCTCCCGAGTAGCTGGGACTACAGGCACCCGCCACCTCGCCCGGCTAGTTTTTTGTAATTTTTAGTAGAGATGGGGTTTCACCGTGTTAGCCAGGATGGTCTCGATCTCCTGACCTCGTGATCCGCCCGTCTCGGCCTCCCAAAGTGCTGGGATTACAGGCTTGAGCCACCGCGCCCGGCCTACTATTTGTTAAAGAAATTTTGTGCTTACTTGTACAGTATATGTTTAATTGATTATGTCACAGATTACATATAACTCCTAACAGATAATACAACCCTAAGGTGACTGCTTAAAAACTTTCTTTATATTTTACTATGAGAGCATATGACCTTTACCAGAGATTACATAAAATAATATGGAGCTTATTCTGTTAGATTTTATCATTCAGTGAAAGAAGATAATAAATGTGTGTTATATAGAATGTGAACCTGCTGAAATTGTATGAAAATCTGAGCACACACTGCATTTGAGTATGCACTTTTGCAGAGGGACTTTTTATCTAGTTGTCATGCTTATTGATCACAAACTTTTAAAAAGATTGATTATATATTTTAGGTCTTATATTTTACATCAATCCAGGCGAATAGTAACCAATAACTTAAATCATATTATCTTCAGTCTTTCTGGAGTATTTTCATATTTATTCCTCCACTTCTATTGAGGATTGCTGTCTTAAAAGCAAACAAACACAATAAGACAAAATAGCAGCTGCAAAATCCTTTTGAAAGTTTTTTTTCCTGAGGGAGTTTTGATGAAAACACTGCCCATTACAACACCATGCTCTATTAAGTTTCCCTATAAAGAATGGTTTATGCACATCCACTTTCATCAATTTGACAAATATTTATTTTTTCTTGCAGACTTGGCACTTTGTTTTACATCTCAAAAACATTGATAAGTTAGATAGATTCTGCTCTTTGAAGCCCAAATTATAGAGAAAGGAACAAATATATGAAATAATAATATGTAAGGGGAAAATATGTAAATATTTATAGTGAGAAGAGATAATAACTGAGTAACACTTTATATTGGGTATTAAAGATGGTATCTCTAAGTAGATTATATTTAAACTGAGGCCTAAATGTCATGAAGGAGGCAGACATACAAAGGTTACATAAAACTCATTACTGACAAACGGAGTTATTAGTGCAAGGTCACTAAAATGGAAAAGAGTTTGGCATAACTCATAAGTTAGAAGACCAGAATGTGTGGCTCTAAGTGGGAGAAAGGAAGAGTGGCAGAAGATCAGATCTCAGAGATCAACTGAGAGAAAATCAGGTTTGACATTATAGACCTTGTTAAAGAGTTGGGAAGTTATTCTAAAATGGGATGGGAAACCAACGTGGAATTTTCAGCAAGAGACATGACAAGATCTGATTTCCAATTTTAATAGAACTCATTGGTTTCTCTGTGAATAACAGATTTTATACAAGCAAGAATAAAAGAGAAACCGGGATGGCTCATTTGTGGATAGAATTGGATAATATTCCATTGCCTGGATGTACTACAGTGTATTCATCTCATTCATCTACTTAAGGGCATATTGATTATTTCTAAGTTTGAGTAGTTATGAATAAAGATGCTATAATCACCCAAGTCTTGGTTTCTGCCTTTGTAAGTTTTCAGTTTACTTGGGTAAATGCCAAGGAGGTTATTGGGGGCCACGCACAGCCTAATGATGTTTCAGTTGATGATAGGGCATATATAAAATCATGGTCCTTAGATTATAACAATGCTGAAACATTTATATCACCTAGTGATGATATAGCCATTGTAACATCATAGTGAAATATGTTATTCAAGTGTGTGTGATGATTCTGGTGTCAATGGACCCACTAAATTGTGACTCAAATAAAAGTGTAGCACATACAATTACATACAGTACATAACACTCGGTAATGATAGCAAACAACTATTCTACTGGTTTGTGTATTTACCATATTAAAATTTTTATAATTAATTTACAGTGTACTCCTTCTACTTATTAAAAAGAAGTTAACTGTAAAACAGCCTCAGGCAGGTCCTTCAGGAGGTATTCCAGAATAAGGCATGGTTATCATAGGAGATGACAATTCCATGCATGTTATTGCCTCTAAAGACCTTTCAGTAGGACAAGCTGTGGAGGTGAAAAGCAGTGATATTGATGATCCTGACCGTATACAGGCCTAGGTTAATGTGTGTATTTGTGCCTTAGTTTTTAACAAAAAAGTTTATTTAAAAAATTAAAAATAGAAAAAAAAAGCTTATAGGCCAGGAGTGGTGGCTCCTGCCTGTAATCCCAGAACTTTGGGAGGGCAAACGAGTGGATCACCTGAGGTCAGGAGTTTGAGACCAGCCTGGCTGACATGGTGAAACCTCATCTCTATGAAAAATACAAAAATTAGCTGGGCGTGGTGGTGTGTGCCTGTAATCCTAGTTACTCAAGAGGCTGAGGCAAGAGAATCACTTGAACCCAGGAGGCGGAGGTTGCACTGAGCTGAGATTGCACCATTGCACTCCAGCCTGGGCAACAAGAGTGAAGCTCCATCTCAAAAAAAAAAAAAAAAAAAAAGCTTATAGAATAAGAATATAAAGAAAGAAAAATTTTGTACTGCTGTGCAATGTGTTTGTGTTTTAAGCTAAATATTACAAAAGAGTCAAAGATTTTAGAAGATTTTAAAAGTTTAGAAAGTAAAAAGTTTATAAACTAGTTTAATTTATTATTAAATAAACATTTAAAAATACATTTAGTATAGTCTAATCATGCAGTGTTTACAGAGTCCACAGTAGTTTACAGTAATGTTCTTGGACTTCGCATTCACTGACCACTCATTCACTGACACTCAGAGCAACTTCCAGTACTGCAAGCTCCATTCATTATAAATGTCCTTTTTAGGTATACTATTTTTTAATCCATTATTCCTTATTTCTGCTGTATAATGTCTATGTTTTGATATGTTTAGATACACAAATACTTATTGTGTCACATTTGCCTACAGTATTTAGTACAGTAACATGTTGTACAAGCTTGTAGCCTGGGAGCAATAGGTTGTATCACATAGTTTAGGTGTGTAGGAGGCTATACCATCTAGGTTTTTGTAAGTACCTCCTATGATGTTCACACAACACATTCCTCAGAACATAGTCACATCATTAAGCAATACATCATTCTATTTATTTTTAAAAAATATTATTTGAGAAAATTCTACAGGATCAACTGTGTTTGTTTCTACTATCCAGGAAATATTTTGTGTTCATGAAAGATGCAAATTTTTACCCTTTTAATGATATTCTTAATATATGTATTTTTTATTTTCTCTTTCTTTTTTCCTTAAAAGTGCTCTAAAATCCTGAAGCTGGTTTTATTTATCCCATGACTTACATAGTGAACTATCCATTTTTCAGAAATTTTAAATAAAATTGAATAAAAGGATGATTTTGACATTGTCAAAACCTAAAAACAAAGGGTATCTTAATGTTAAACCTATGACTCTGGTGAAATTAACTTGATGTAAATGATAGGATGAAAGCATCTTTATTCAATTGGAGGGAGTGAAGGGAGCCCGAGAAAGCATTGTTCTTAGACAACCCACGACAATGTACACTGAAATGAAAAGGAAAGAATTCAGAAGATAATTCTCTTGATTATCCTTTTCTTGCTTCCCCCCTTTTTTTTTTTTTTCAGATAAAAGACACCAGAGAACAGTATTTGTTGTTGTAGCTACATGGCAAGACTTTTTTTTTTTCTTGAGAGCTGATGCAGTACCTTTTTATTAACAATGAGAACTACCTAAAAAGACAGTTTATCATTTTGACTACCAAAATAATCAAAGCCTATTTTGAGCTGCATTTTTAAGCTATTGAATTCAAAATTGTTTTTCCTATAATTGTGATCAATTTTATCTTTAAGTTTAAAATTTATTTTTATTTATTTATTTTTTTAATGAAAAATGTTTTGTTTTAGGGGCAGGGACTTGCCATGTTGCTCAGACTGATCTCAAACTCCTGGCCTCAAGTGATCCCCCCACCTAAACCTGTGTAGTAGCTGGGATTAGGTGCAAGCCACCATGCCTGGCCAAGAAATTATTCTTTAATTCATGTTATTTTCAGATCCTTTTCCTTTAAATTTATATTTTATCATTTTGCCATATGTCTACATATAACAGATGAACATATAATGTGCCATTCCACATATTTGAAGAAACATGACAGAGCATAAATAAATTAATGTATCTTGAAATGTGATCCTCTTAACATGTAATGAGGTAGCAAAATGGAAGGCATCTGGAGGTCATTTCAGGGGCTGATCATCTAGTCGTCTCTTGCTATTGGTGACTATACTTTGTAATTTACTGAAAGGGATTGTTGCACACTAGTCTCTTTTCAACTGTTCCTTCTGAAATATAACTGAATGCTAAAAGAGTTTCCATTTCTTCCTCGTTTGCTTTTTTGTCCTACCAGTCTCCCCCAGTCTAAACACATATGAGGTTGAGATGAAGGTTTAAAAATGTCTTTTATAGAGGGTCCATCCATATCTCAACACATAATAGAATAAAGTAAGAACAGAGATTTTTTTTTTTTTGTCCCAAGCTTGATAGTTCTCTTTCATGAAACTGTGGTACAGATCTACCTCTTAAATATAAGAGTGATCCATGTGAATACTTCTTTTGTTCAATCCCTCGCTCTCTCCCTTTCCTCTCCCTGCAAGGACAAGTAAAATGAGAATCCCTTACTATAACTTTGATGTGGAAGCAGTAAACCTGCAATTCCTGTGCTAAGCAATCTTTAACTCTTTCTTGGCTTTTAAAAAAATATCCAAGATGAACAGTGCACGGTATTAATGGTACTATTTTAGACACCCAATATGGTAATTAGATAGATATGAGAGAGAGAGAGAGAGAGAGGTGCACACTATTTATCACTCAAATCATATAGTATGTCATATTACTTAAGCCAGTGAGGTGAGATTATTCAATACAGGCCAGACAACAAATTGTGCTTTTTCATTTCATCATTCCTATGGAAATATCACCATTTAGCCATCCAGAATGATTAAGCTTAACATGACACTTCTGCTTAAAATATACCTGCTGTGCTGCTTTTAGGATAAAGACAAAAGTTTTTCGCCATGTGTGGTGGCTCATGTCTGTAATCCCAGCACTTTGTGAGGCTGAAGGAGGAGGATTGTTTGAACCCAGAAGCTTGAGGCCAGCCTGAGCACCATAATCAGTTTCCATCTCTACAAAAAGTAAAACAATTAGCCAGGCATGATGGCATGTGCCTGTCCTCCCAACTACTTGGGAGGCTGAGGTGGGAGGATTGTTTAAACCTGAAGGCCGAGGCTACAGTGAGTTGTGATTGTGCTCCTGCACTCCACCCTGAGCAGCAGTGCTGGACCCTGTCTCAAAACAATTTTTTTTTAACCTGGTTTAACAAGGATACCTTTAATCATCTTCATCCTGCTTACTATTCCCACCTTAATACTTACTATTAGGTTCTTTCAGATGATGGGCTAGAGCAATATTCAGTTACACTCCATTCCCTTAATGGGCCATGCTCTATCTCAGTCCTAAACATCGGAACATACACTTATCTTGGACTTCTAGTTTCCTGTTCTTGAGGTCTCAGCCAAGTCATCTCTTTACATGGGAAGCCTTTTAGTAATGTATCTCCCCATGACTCCTCACCCGTAATCTGAATTACGTATCTAAATTTTATGCCTATTCCTATTATACTACTTCATGTACTGTATTGTAAATCTACTTATTACTTAAAAATATTTTCATTCCCAATATATTTTGAGGGACAAAACTGTGTTTACCTTATGGTTGTATCCCACATCATCCAGCAACCAGAAAATGAATATTAAAAGAAAAATTAGATGAAGAAATGGCTTCAAAATTTATTGAGTAAAACCATGTAGAGAACCAAGGCAACCAAATCCAGTACTACATTCCAGACATACTGCTAAAGAAAATAGACATATAATTTAGAAAAATACCTATTTCTCTTTTTAACCAATGCCTGTTTTCTTCCCACAGGCTGAAATTCTTTCATTTTTCTATGGCCTAAGTTTCTGTCAGTAGAAAATCTATTAGTAATTCATTTAGAAGGAAATAGTAATATCTTTCAACATTCAAATTCCTGAAGAATGATTAGGCTTAGTATTAATTCACTGCCTGTTTTCAGTTGCTTGTCCTCTTGCTTTTCTTATAACAAAGGGATTAGCAAGTTTAAGACTGCTCACTATTACGGTATAAACTGAAATATATAGCAATTCAAAAGGAAATATTAGAAAACTATCTTTCTGTTATTGAGATTCAAATATGGTAAAGATATTAAATATTTCATGTTAATAAAGTTATACAAATTTTCTCATTGGGATATTTATCCCAATTTATAAAATATGTATAGATATCTATTTTTTTCCTTGGAACAAAATAAAACTAATTTTATAAAATTGACTTTTGTAAAATAATGACTTAACTTGAAACACATTTATTTACCCTAAATTAACACTTATTAAAACGTAGGCCGGGTACAGTGGCTCACACCTATAATACCAGCAGTTTGGAAAGCCAAGGCAGGAGTATCACTTGAGGCCAGGAGTTCAAGACCAGTCTGAGCAAGATAGCAAGACCCAGCCATCTCCACAAGACACAAAATAATAACAGCAATAATAATAATTATCACCAAACTTCTAGCAATTAATTTAAATCAGCTGCAGTGCAATTTTGATGAAGAAGAATGCATATAGGCAGGAAAAGATGATCAATGAACATTTTCAGGCATATAGTATTATAGTAGGAGGATGACCTAAGGAACTCTGGACTTGGAAATTTTGAGAAGCCTAGGAAGGCAGCATGATGTCAGGCTCCTAGTACCCACCTCGAAAATTGTAAAAGATTGTATAAACTCATCCCTCCTTGATCATTTTCAATCCCTAATATATGAAAACAACTGAGTATCAGAGCATGACTTCACCAAATTAAAAGACCACAGTAAAAATAACCTCTGTGCCTGGGCGCGGTGGCTCACTCCTGTAATCCCAGTACTTTGGGAGGCTGAGGCAAGTGGATCACCTGAGGTCGGGAGTTCAAGACCAGCCTAACCAACATGGCTAAAATCCATCTCTACTAAAAATACAAAAATTAGCCAGGTGTAGTGGCATGCACCTGTAGTCCCAGCTACTTGAGAGGCTGAGGCAGGAGAATTGCTTGAACCCAAGAGGTGGAGGTTGCAGTGAGTGGAGATCATGCCACTGCACTCCAGCCTGGGTAACAGAGCAAGACTCCACTGAAAAATAAAATAAATAAAATAAAAATTAAAAAAAAAAAAACCTCTGGATCTAAGCTCTAACAATTCAAAAAATATTGAATCATCTACTACAGCTTAAGAAGCACCTAACTTGTATCTAGTGTGTCTACTCATATAATGGACTAATTAGTTGAAATCTCTTTCTGTCAAAGGAAATGAAGAAAATAAATGACTTTTTCTTTTCTTAACATTTTAATTCAAAACTTTGTGTTTCTATGTCCAGATTTGTAAACTATTCTTGGCTAATGAGAATTTTAAAAAGAAAAGTCTTATAATGGATTTGGCCTTTTAACCTTCAATCAGGCAGCTTTATTTTCAGATAATTCTTCTTAGAATATCAGAATTACTCTGAACAAGTCTTTTGATTGAATATTTCATAATGTATTCCCACTTCCTATATTAGGATATAATTCTAACTTCTTGTTGAACTTGTTTAGTTTCTCCACATGTGGATAATATCTCTGCATTATCACATCTAAATGTTCTATAATGAACAAGACAATGGGAAAACTTCCTTTGCGATGGTATCCTATAAAAAATTTACGAATCTGCTTCAGAGCATCAGCAGAAACTGCAAAATTCTCTCTTAATGCTGTAAATAGAACAGTGGTCAAAACACAGCATTTCATGTTTTTGTCTTTTAATTCTGTGTGAATGAACTCGAACCAGATTTTTATCTCCACCACTCCACTAAAATGGCTCTCTCAAGAATTCGGGTAACTTTGATATTGCTTTAGCCAATGGTTCAGCCTTAATTCTCATTTTATTTGAGTAGTCACCCATATTTGACCAGAATTTCAGCATCAAATGTCCAAAAGCCTAGTAGTGTTGGCAATTTCTATTAGAAATCTAGTAAGAATTAGAAGCTTAACGTATCAAAAACTTATATTTTAATCTTTTAACCAAAACTTGTTTACCCTGTAGATTTTCTCCCAAGTCAGTTAATGACAACCTATTCTTCAAATTCATCATGGAGAAATTATTGGTGTCATTCTTCCTTGACCTCTTCCTCTCCCTTGTCCCATGCTATCTATCAGAAAATCCTGTGGACAGTATTTTCAAAAATGTTCAGAATTTCATCACTTCTTACTCTGCCAAGTTTATCCTCTGGTCTAAGCCACCAATGTTTCTCATCTAGATTATTGAAAGGCCTTAAAAATTTTCCTACCTCTGTCACTTTCCAATTTCTGCATGGCTTGCTATCTCACTTCCTTCAATTCTATACTCAAACTTTACCATGATGGTCAAACCTTTCATTTAACTTTGTTTAAAAAAATTCATCCACCTGCTCCATATCAGGCACACATACACACCCGGACAAACACAAATACATATACATATACATATACATATACATCACATTCTATCACTTCTGTCTGCATTTATTATTCCCTGCAGTATTAACTAATATCAACAGGCAGAGGATGAAATAGCTGTTGAATGTCTGCCAACAAAGAAGAAAGTAAGAAACTCCAAATCCTATATTTATTTTAGCAATAAAAACTACCTGCTAGTAAATTTGCTGTTTAGGATGAAAATAATATATTATTTAATTCACGTCCACACATATGGAATGACCTTACAGCGCTTCCTCCACGCCTAGTGACATTTAAATAAAAAGAATCTAGACTTGGATCTAGACTGAACTTTCATATTGTAATGAGAAGAGACTATTAGAGCTTGGATAAGAATGGATGTATTTTACATGTGTTAAGATTATAAATAAATTTTAAGCTGAGAGTGAACTGTGTCGAAATAAAGATGACTGGAACTTCTTTGACACATTCCCATTGACATATGGGGTTTATTTTCCCTCCTCTTGAACCTGGCCTTGCCCAGTAACTTGTTTTGACTAATAAAATGAGCAGGAGTAATGTTTACAATGTGAGCAGGGCCTTAAGAGTGCTGCAGCTTCTGTCCCTGCCATCAAGTGCTTGTTTTGAGAACCCAGAAATGGATGCTGTGAAGTCCAAGCTCCTACACTTGTAGTAAGTAAAGGCCCACGTGGAAGAAAATTGAGGCCTTTGGTCTATGGGCCCAACTGAGTTCTAGCTGGCGTCTGGTTGCAAATGCCAGCCCTGGAATTTAGGACATTTTGGAGAGTTTAGCCATCCCATCCCTTTAGCTAACATCACATACAGCAAAAGCATTGCCAAGTCAACTCAGCAATATGAGATAAAATAAACTGTTGCTGTTTCGAGCCACTATTTAAAATGAATATTTTATTACATGGTAATGCATAACAATAACAAGAAAGCAAAATGTGTTATTTCAAAAACCCAGCATGTTTTCTTTGGTTTCTCTGCTATCTTCTAGAAATATGGTATCTTTTGGTGGATCCTCTACAGTCAGGTGGGAGATGAGAGAATTGAGAAATATAATATTGTAAGGTATTTATTTTAGGAACCATACTTGAATGTAACATATATCTCTTCTCCCCAAATTTTATTGACCAGAAATTGGACAAGGCCTTATGCAACTACTAAGAACGTCAGCTATTTAGTCTAGCAGTATGTCTGAAGAAGCAAAGAAACACCAACATCCTCCGACAGGATAGAAACACAAGCAATTATACTACATTCTTTTCTATATCTACAGGAAGCAAGAGTGTTTGCAAAATATGATGGTGTAAATACTAAAGCAGGAGTCTTAAGGAAATTATTATTAATTTGAAATAAATCCTTGTTAGAATGAATGAGAACTGACTTTGGAGGCTTTTGTGGAATCCAGTTGTTATTATAGATTTTGCAACGGCACTGATATGAATAGTTTTCACTTAATAAATATTCTACTTTGCCACAAACAATTTGAGAAAAAATAAGGACCTACCATGGACATTGAATTGAGATTTTGGAAAAAGACATGGGGATATTTAAGGAACGGATAAGAGAATTTTATTAGCTAGAAAGTTGACAGGTCATGCCTATTATAATGTGACCTGTCAGAAAAGATAATGGAGACAAGGGACACAGAGATTAGTAACACAGACTAATACAAATGGGATAAATTAAGTGATAATAAATAAAAGAGATACATATTTGAAGGCACAATTAATTATTTTAGAGGTATAAAAGTATAGTGGATGACCAGGTCTTGCAAGTAGCTATACCCAT
This sequence comes from Theropithecus gelada, assembly GCF_003255815.1. Classification (NCBI taxonomy): domain Eukaryota; kingdom Metazoa; phylum Chordata; class Mammalia; order Primates; family Cercopithecidae; genus Theropithecus; species Theropithecus gelada. The sequence goes on along the minus strand of NC_037685.1, from coordinate 577,365 downwards.
AGGTGCCTGAATTGGACTGAAGTGGAGTGCAGAGAAGGATCATATACATGAAAACATTATAAAAGTGTAAGAATAGTTTTTTTATAGATTATATATATACACACACACATTGTACATATTATATGTATATATACACATATGTCTGTGTGTGTGTGTGTGTGTATATATATATATAGAGAGAGAGAGAGAGAGAATTCAAGATTATTCCAAGATGGTGAAAAGTTTTGTTACATATAGTTTCAAATTGTAATAGAAGCAGAAAGGGTAAGGCTATAGGTAACTATTTTGAATGAGGTGAAATGGCTATGAAGAAAGAGATGCTTGATATGACCCTCCAAGGGAGAAACTGTTTATCTTTAGGTGGTTTAATGATGATCTAGAAATTATAGTAGGAAATTAGGGCACGGTGACCTAATAAAAATGGCAACTTTGAAGCCTCAATATAAAGTAACTGTGGAATTGTGAAGTGTGTGTGTATACCGGTAGGTGTACATATGTGTGTTTGTGTTCCTGCATTGTATTATTCGTGCCTTCTTAATAATATTTAATGAAACTTGAAATCAGAATTAGAAGAAGGAGTCTTGGAATGTAATTTATGGCTGATTAAACAGAGAGAACTCCATGTAGGTTTACCTCTTCAGAGCTGTATTTTAAATTTCAAGGAGGGGTATGAGTCCTGGGATTAACCTTTCCCATGGATATACTTATTTACACTCTAAATTAGAGTAAGAACTCATGATTCTTTTTTTGGAGGAAAGATTTTTCTCCTTTTCTTTAGGGGGAAGGGGAGCAGCACTCATCTAAGCAAATAGATTTCATATTTTCATATTCTTCATCTGTGTTACAGACTCTGACATGTGTAGGATGTCATGGTTATCAGCACCTTGCCCAAGTAATAAGAACTGAAGGCAAAAGTAGATGCCACAAGTGTTATGTAAGAATCAATAATTAATATATCTAATACAGAAATCTTATATGTGCATTCACAATAATAATCATAAAGTAGACCTTAAAACCTAATAGTGCAAAAGCAGAATGCTAAGTTTTATTTATGAAACTTAGCATTTCATAAATGTTAAGTTTCATAAATGCTGATTTCATAAGGTGGGAGAATCCCATAATATGAAGTCAGGAGTATACAAGAATGTGACTGTGGAATAGGAACTCCGAAGATCAGTATGAAATGTTTTGGAATGGATGAAAAAATTGTTAAAGGTAGATGTAACACAGAAGTGCGCAGATGTGAGGCTCTAAGGTGGAATAACCTTAGGGGTGTTTAAATATTGATGGTTATTGGAAGTGTCCAAGGTATGATATAGAATTAATTAAACTGCATTCAATTTTTCAACAAAAACCAATACATAAAGTTGCTAAAAATCAATTGTAGCAAACTGAATGTTTTTAAGAAATTATGCTTTTAAACATGACTTAGACAGAGGCACAGAAGTTTAGACTCTGTATCCGGACCTTGTAGTGAAACAAGCACTGATTTCTATGGTGGAACAATAGGTCTTGCCTGAACTTGGTTATTCTTCAAAGGAAATCCTAGTCAGATACTAACATATTTTGAGAAAATAAAGCTCATGTTCAAAACTGGATTAGTAACTGTTTGCAGTAGTGAAGAATGGTGGGAGCAGTACCACAGACTGGGAACCGGGAGAACGACATGTACTGTTGTACCACTAACTTTGAGCACACAATTTCTGTTACACATGTGGGAATTTTACAGCCACAACCCACTAGTTATTTTCAGAAAATTATCTTTGTTTAGAGTAAGATAATTTTATTTGGATTTCACTTATGCAGAACACCACATCCTTCCATTCTGCCAGTAAACTAAGTACGTGAAACTCTCCAATTAGGAAAAGCTAGAGAGAGTAGATTCCCCAAGCCAGGTTCACTCTGTACTGTAATCACGAAGCAAAATGGGTGGATGTTTAAAAATGAACAAAGAACTGCATTTTCTTAAAAATCACTCTAATCTAATTCTATAAGGTTGTTAAAAGGACTGATGATCCAACTTGTTGAGGTGCTTGGAACCATTCTGGCACAATGTTATGCTATGTCTTTGTTGAATGAATAAAATCATGATGAAAAGTTTTGAAGTTTTCAGCTGAAAAGTCAGAAGCAACTATTAAGTTCACATCCCGTGGCTTCCGGAGGAAGACATTCTTGAGATTTCAGTTTATAATTGTGAATTTTCTATGAGAGTAGCTGTATATGTGTGGCGTGGGGGGGGTGGGGGCGGGGGGGGAGTGTTTTGTTTCTTTAGATTTAATTTTTCTAAATAATTTTTTAGTTTCATACCAAAGTCTCATTATTTAAAACAATACATCAGAGAATACATTCATGTTTCTGAAATTACTGAGTTCAATGTCACAATTAGCAGCTGTGATACAGTTTTACATGCTATTATGTTAAATTAATAGAATTCTATATTTAGTACTCTGCTATAGTTATTTAAGGGATTTATAATGTATTTCAAATTGTTTTAAAATTTGAATTACCAATATAATAATTATGAGGAAACACAGGGAAATATATTTAGAATTTTTTATGTATTTTACATTAAACTAAATAAAGGCATCATAACATAAATGAACTTTAGCTTTTCTTTGGAGAAGAGATATGAACACTAACTTTGTTAAATGTAGTCACATGTTGTATGATAGATTTCTTCAATATACAATTAATCATGTAGTAACTGTATATAAGCTAAAATATTTTTTAAAAATGCTGAGACTGGATATAAAGTGTTCTTACCTCAAAAAAATGATAATTATGTTAGGGAAAGATAATCAGCTAGATTTAGTCATTCCCCAAGGTATACATACTTGAAAATGTTATGCTGTACATGGTATATACGTACACTTTGTCTTTTCTTTAGTAAGTAATTTTATTAATTAAATTTTGTATATGTTAATCAGAGTCTTAATATAGTTTCAAATAACAGTAACCAATGTTTCTTAGGTAGGAAAAAAGAGAAGTCTTTAATATAAGTTATATGTCCTTCAACAAAAAGCATGAAGTCAGTAAGAAACTCAGTGATTCAATATTCAGTGTAGTGCACTGTGGTTTAGTTCCATAATTCTCATTATGGCTAATTGGCATCAGGCAGTTAAACTTGCTATACTACACTAAAAATGAAATGAGTACAACAGCAAGCTGTGCATATACTTCAAATATATTTAATATCCTGTTGCTATACTTAAGGTTTACTCACTAGGGAGGTTGTTGTCTTCTAAATCGTCAGAAAGAAGAAAATAACTTTGAACTTTCTAATTTGAACAGTAAATGTGCACAGAGGAAAATAGGCTATGTGGACTAATGACTTAAATGTCCCCACAAACTAACCATCTACATCTACACGAAAATACCATATTATTTTTCAATTGCTGTGTAATTACCATAAACCTAATGATTTAGGAATACACAATTATTATGTCAATTTCTGTGGGTAAGGAGTCTAAGCATGGCTTTGCTAGGTCTGCTGTAGAGGGTCTCACAAGGTTGAAATTAAGGAGTCAGAGAAGCTATATTTTCACCTGAAGGTTTAACTTAGACAAATATCCCTTCAAGCTCATTTAGGGATGAGCAAAATTTATTTCCTTGTTCTACAACCCAGGACCTGGCCTCTTGCTGACTTCTTCAGGAAGCACCCTCATGTCCCAGAAGCCACCAACAGTTTCCTTTCATAGGTGAGTCTCCCTCAAATGTCTCAAAACATGACAGCTTGCTTCTTAGAGGCTAACAAGAGAATAGCTCTCTCCAGCATTCTAAAATGAAGTCTCCTAATTACAAAATGTGACATAACCTAACCCTGGAACTGGCATTCCCATCACCATTGTCATCTATTAGCTAGAATCTAATTTCAGGTCCCACCACAATCAAGGGGAGAGGATTATACAATGATTCACTGGAGTTCATCCTAGGGAATGTCCACCACAAATGTCAATCTGCTTGAGACCACTTCTTTACTTCTTTATTCTGTATTAAATATAGACTCATCATTTCATTTTAAGCTTTTCTAGCCAGGCAGGGTGGCTCACGCCTGTAATCCCAGCACTTCAGAAGGCCGAGGCAGGAAGATCACTTGCTGTCAGGGATTTAAGACCAGCCTGGTCAAGGTAGGGTGCAGTGGCTCAGGCCTGTAATCCCAGCACTTTGGGAGGCCGAGGCGGGCAGGTCACGAGGTCAGGAGATCAAGACCATCCAGGTTAACACGGTGAAACCCCATCTCTACTAAGAATGCAAAAAATTAGCTGGGCATGGTGGCAGGAGCTCAGAGTCCCAGTTACTTGGGAGGTTGAGGCAGGACAATGGCGTGAACCTGGGAGGCGGAGCTTGCAGTGAGTTGAGATCGCTCCACTGCACTCCAGCCTAGGTGCAGAGTGAGACTCTGTCTAAAAAAAAAAAAAAAAAATTTACAAGGAAAAAACAACCCCATCAAAAGGTGGGCAAACGAGCAGACACTTCTCAAAAGAAGACATTTATGCAGCCAACAGACACATGAAAAAATGCTCATCATCACTGGCCATCAGAGAAATGCAAATCAAAACCACAATGAGATACCATCTCACACCAGTTAGAATGGCGATCATTAAAACGTCAGGAAACAACAGGTGCTGGAGAGGATGTGGAGAAACAGGAACAATTTTACACTGTTGGTGGGAGTTTAAACTAGTTCAACCATTGTGGAAGACAGTGTGGCGATTCCTCAAGTATTTAGAACTAGAAATACCATTTGACCCAGCCATACCATTACTAGGTATATACACAAAGGATTATAAATCATGCTGCTGTAAAGACACATGCACACGTATGTTTATTGTAGCACTATTCTCAATAGCAAAGACTTGGAACCAACCCAAATGTAAATCAATGATAGACTGGATTAAGAAAATGTGGCACATATACACCATGGAATACTATGCAACCATAAGAAGGGATGAGTTCATGTCCTTTGTAGGGACATGGACGAAGCTGGAACCATCATTCTCAGCAAACTATCACAAGGACAAAAAACCAAACACTGCATGTTCTCACTCGTAGGTGGGAATTGAACAATGAGAACACTTGGACACAGGATGGGGAACATCACACACCAGGGCCTGTCCTGGGGTGCAGGGAGTGGGGAGGAATAGCATTAAGAGATATACCTAATGTAAATGACGAGTTAATGGGTGCAGCACACCAACATGGCACATGTATACATATGTAACAAATCTGCACGTTGTGCACATGTACCCTAGAACTTAAAGTATTAAAAAAAAAAAAAAAAAAAAAGGAAGAAAGAAAGAAAAAAGAAAGACCAGCCTGGGCAACATGGTGAAACCCGTCTCTACAAAAAAATACAAAACAATTAGCCAGGTGTGGTGGCCTGTGCCTGTAATCCCAGCTATTCCGGAGGCTAAGGTGGGAGAATTGCTTGAGCCAGGGAGATCAAGGATACAGTAAACAGTGATTGTGCCACTGCACTCTAGCCTGGGTGACAGGGCGAGACCCTGTCTCAAAAAAAAAAAAAAAAAAAAAAAAATTCAATTTTTTCACTTCATTCCTTGAACTTCCTGTTTTATTTCCTTATAATTTTCATCTTTTTTCTGATTTTTCACCTTTCTTTCTTGACATAAATGCATAAATTATTTCTCATAAAAGCCTTATTAGAGAAAAGATTTCCTCTTAATCCAGCTATCTTTCCTTGTATCTAATTATTTCTATAAATCACCACAACACAACACATTGGATAATTGGATAACTTACCTCCTCTCTTTGTCAAAGACACCATGCCTCTAAAACAACCAAGACTATTCTTTCAATTGTTTGCAAAACAGGTCAGTGTTATGTGATGATACCTGGCCAATACGACAAGGTTTCTGTGATTATTTGTTATGGTTAACACTTAATACACTGGACAGTATTTTAATATAAAGAAGCTATATGAACACCACTAGGTAAATGGTTCGCTGGGTAAAAAGCGTTTTTTTAATTTTAAAAAATTATACATGGATATAATATCATTATGAAACATGGATACTATGGAAAATTGTATACGAAAGAATGAATTGACTGACACATGCTTACTTTTAGTATAAACATGGATTTATATTCAGAGACATCAATATTTTTGTTACACATATAAATCATTATTGTCAACATATGGTTTAACTTTCATTTCTGGAATTAACAATACTACATTGAACACAGAGTTTTATTTAAAACAAAGTGTTGTGAGAATCAACAACCAGTTTCTTTAGTTGTATGATTGTTGAAATATTTACCACTTGGTGTCATTTCTTATGAAAATTATCAACATCAGAATTTGACAGTGTTTTTGTATTTAAAAATGATTACTTAATAAATTAATATATCCTAGTTATTGCTACAAATAGTGCAGTTTTACTTGAGTTATTTATCACAATCTTGTTGCAAAGATTATTATCCCACTCTTGCAACCCTATATTTCACTGTTGATTTTAAGTCCTTCTTCTTATGATTAAGTTATATCTAAAACAGTATTAACAGTATATTGCAGTAATTAGACATTCTACAATCTATCATTTTTAAACATTCAATATTTTTCCTCTAAATAATTGGATCTTATAATATGATGAATAATTTGCTTATTTTGAAAAAGATTTCAGTGTTTACCAACTAGGCTTACTTTGACAACCGCATATAATAAATAGATAATATGATATAAAAGTAGGCACTTGTGATCTTTAAATCCACATGATAATAGATAATAAATATATTTAAGTGAATTAGTTTTAATAGCAATTTGATTCATTAGAATTTCATTGTTAATTTATTCTATTTTGCATTCATAACAGGTATTTTATTGTTTCCAAAGCTGGCCAGTTATAGCCAGTTTGGAATTTAGTCACAGACTTTAGTCACATGAATTCCAATTACTTCAAAACAACTTTTCAAAGACAAAAATGTGCTAGTGACCAAAAATAAATTTCTCAAAATACAGAAAACAAAGATTTATTACAAAGAGAAAAATCTTTCCTTCTTTTTAAATGAATAACAAAATTTTAGACTAACATAAAATTGATAATATATATGTTTAAATGGTAAATTATTGCTACAAGACATATTTCCATCTAAAGATCTGTATGCTATTTCCCAGAACATTATACATTAATTTCCAACCTACCTATATATTTACATGTTTTAGGGAAATGAAGTAAATTCACTGTGATATTATTTTTTTGGAAAATAGTTATTCATAGCCCTGGAACTCTTATAAGAGTAAAGATTACAAAGAAAAGCATATACAAATATTACCATGCTTAAATAACACTAGGCATTCTATGAAATTGTAGTAAACAGTGAGGCTGGAAAACTGCTTATTTCAAGAGTCATACTCCTTTTATTTTAAGTAAGCTTTTGGCTTTGAACTTCTAGAGAAGCTAGAGCTTATCTCGTGCAAGAGGGATCAAGGATTTAATCTTCACTATAGGATTTAGAACATTTTCAAGGGAAACATGAACTTCAAAAATGCATCATGCTGCCTGAACTACCCAGGAGTGGTTTCCTTATGTTATATGAACACCCACAAAGTGAAAGTAAATATTTAAAAAAATTCTGCTATTCTCATATACTCTTACTTTAAATAGAAGTTTGTTTTTTTAACTTTACACAAACTTTGCATGGATAGGTCATTTGACTCTGCCAAAATTATTATAAGAATTGGATTAGCATGGGGATTCTTAAGCAGTGCCTCAAGAAGAAACTTACACATTTTTTTTTCCTTATAAAACAGTTTAAAAAATCTATTCTGCTATGACTGAGATGGAAACTTTTATCTAACCCGTTTTTTAAAACTTTACAACCAAATAATATATTTTTAAAATAGCATAACAATTAATTCTGAAAACAAAGTAAAAATTACCTCAAGTCTGAAAATAGTCTCATCAAAATATTGTATAACATTTGTTACATGTTAAATATTTAGCTTTTACTAAAATAGAAAAATAAGAAAGAGAGCTTTCCTGAAAGTATATGTTCTCCACTCTCAATCACATTTCATACCTTTACACTCCTGTGTTTCAAAAATTCTATTGAGATAAAAGTATGTTTTCTTGTGTATTTATTGGTTTGTTTGCACTGTCGTATTAGGGGTTGTGGATAGAAATCAAACTATAGTGTTGGATTTCTGATTCAACTTTGTGCAAGCTTCCATAACAAACTTCATTGTTTTTTAAATGTTTTCTGTGTATAAGGTATTGAATTTATAAGGTATAGCCAATCTGTTTCTGAATATGAACAAGTACAGTTAGTTGAAAATTTACTAATTTCATAGTTTATACAATCAATATATTTCTGTTAAAAAGTTGATCATTCAAAAGTAGATAGGAATCAAGTCAATAAGATAATACATGCTAAAAGTTACTGATGTCTAAATTATGTACAAATCAGTATATTATAATAAGGAGAATTTATTACTTCAGAGCTCTTACGTGAAAAAAGATAAAATTAAAAAGAACAGAAAATTGTCTTGAAAAGAACGGAGGGAATGCAGCCTAGATGATAAGGTGACTAGCATCTGACCTATACTGTCAGGACAAACTCAGTAAAGTGTCTTCTTTTAGTTTTCTCGCCTGTAAAATTAAATTATGAAATTAAAAAGCCTTTCTATATTTGTGATCATCAATGTACTAATAGATGCTAACTTCAAATAACATTCTATGGTCAAATAAATTTTGTGGTTGCCTTAAACCAAGTTCAACATATTTCCTTATAATGTTTTCTTAAATGCTAATTGCATTGTGGATAAGGGTTGCCTGATTTAGCAAATAAAGTACAGAAGTGTCTGTTACATTTAAATTTTAGATAAGCAATGAATAATTATATGACCTATAGTAAGCATGTTCTTTGCTATATTTGGGTCATACTAAAATATTATTTCTTGTTTTTCTGACGTTGAAATTTAATTGGATGTATTTTATCTGGGAAATTTAATTGTAAAATATTCAAATTTAACTGGGCATATTTCATCTGTCAACGCTATTTGTGAATATAAAATAAAGAGGTGTAGCTTTCCCCAGAGACCTGTTTTTTTTTTTTTTTTTTTTTTTTTGTATATTTGATGGGGAAGTTCCAGAAGACATCTAGCTTGTAAACAACTCTAAACTCCGTTAAGTCTCTTCAATTTGTAAAGAAAATTTGAACTGAGATTAATTTATAAAAAGGAAAATAATATCAACATCTAGTATTTATTCAGCACTTACTCAAGGGAGAAACTATCCTTGAATTTTTTCATTGACTCTACATGACAATTGTTAAAATTATTGCTTTTCCAATGGGGAACGTTAGGGCCTTGAGGTTTCAAGACTGCAGAGTTTATAAGTGGTGGAGCTGAGGTTAAAAACACCAGCGGTTTGTGACAGACTTCTACCACTATCAAAGCTTAGTCACTACTGTGTACCTCCTCTTTACGTGTATTTCATATATAAAAATATTTTATATTTCAAATTTAAAAATATTTTCAAATATAACTGAGTAAACTGTATTTTATTTAGATAATTTGTTTCATTTTGGTTTTATTTTTTGAGATTTTTTCTTTCAGTATTGAATTTATAAGAGTCAGGTTAGCACATAATTGTGTTTTATTAGGAAATCCTTGGCAGGAATAGACATGTGACTACGTGTTCAGAAGCTGTAAGAAAAATAACCAATTCATCTTTTCACTAACTAAATGGAAAAAAAAAACAAACTTTCAAGTCATCCCAAATGAATTTTCTTTTTAAAAGTAAGTAAATTTTTTCATTTAAAAAATTTATGTGAATATATATTGAAAGTTGTAAAATATAGAGGCAATAGAATGGATTATGCAAAAACTATTTATACAGGTACTTTATATGGTAACATCGATGTTACAAGGCAAAATGGGAATACACAAATTTGGGGTTGGAAGGTTTGTAATTCTTATTTTTCCTTTTTTTTCTTAAGGTAACAAGGAAATATGGCATTTTGTTATATCTATTTTTTTTTCATTTGCAAGAACAAATTGCCTTTTTGATTAAAATATGCCTTTTAAAACTTCTTGTTTATTAGTAATGTTAAACTGCTTTATGAATAGGAAAGAACAAGCGTTGCTATATCATTGGATCCTGGATGACTAGGTCTACATCATCACCTACCAGATGCAACTGGGGACTGAGAGGCATTGCTGCTGACATTTCGGAGGTATGGAGATATAACGGCAGATGTGACAGGCATAATAAGAAAGTCTGCAGACTTCTTCTTTAAATCACTAGAAATGAGAAGCCAGAAATGCTTAGTGTTACTGAAATAGGACTTTTTATAGCTGAATTGTCCTTTAGCCTGCACACACTTTGCATCCATGTTCAAATTAACATTACTATCTAGTCACTGCAGAGAAGGTGAATTCATATAAATTCAAACATTGGAAAAACTTAGCAGGTTAATTTTCTTTCTTAATTATATTCAGGAACTAAAGGAAGACTATAATAATTCTGGCATTTTTGTCACACATTTTCTGTTGTTGCAGAACTTCTAGAAGAAACAAAGTTGGTGTTTTATTCAAAAAAGTAAACATTAAAAAATTAAATACTTCATGCTTTTATGTGATCATTTAGATGGAATTATTATGGAATATTAGAAATAGATAGGAATAAAATACTCTGTTTAATAAAGAAATAAAAGAGAGATACATGGATGCTTTTTGATTTTAAAAAAATGCTTTTAGACTGGGCTCAGTGGCTAATGTCTGTAATCCCAGCACTTTGGGAGGCCCAGGTGGGTGGATCACTTCTGAGGTCAGGAGTTTGAAACCAGCCTGACCAATACAGTGAAACCCCATCTCTACTAAAAATACAAAATATTAGTCAGGCATGGTTGTGGGCCTGTAGTTTCAGCTACTCTGGAGGCTGAGACAGGAGAATCGCTTGGACCTGGGAGGCAGAGGTTTCAATGAGCCAAGATCTTGCCACTGCACTCCAGCCTGGGTAACAGAGTGAAACTCTGTCTCAAAAAGATTTTAAAAAGTTGCTTTAAACTACTGAGAACAAGGCTTGAAAGTGACTTAAAGATCACAAAGATCAACCATCCACCAATACTCCAAATGAGTATATGTTCTGTATATCATATTTTATGTATAAACCAAATCTTTTAAATATTCATAATTTGAATGATAATTTTATGTAATATATGTTACATTCAGTACACAGAACCAACCGATTTCATATGTACTTAATGAGATATAAGCTTATCTAAACAAAGCAAGTAAATGAGTTTTTATTCATAAGAAATTTGTTAATATGATAGTAAAATGATTTTAAACATACCATTACATGGATATCATATAAATAAGAGATTATGTCCATCTAAACAAGAAGTTATATCAAATATATGTAGCAATTGGCATGTTCTAAATAAATCAACTGTATTCTTTCTGCAAGTCTAGATCACGTATCTAAAAAATAGCTTTTATTACTCGAATTATTTTTCTGAAAGTCTTTTCCTCAATAACAATAATAATAATGTTAATAATGTATAAATAACTAAATTGCTATGGGGTTTTATTTTTCTCCATCCCTGTCTCCCATGTAGAGTGTTTTGAGTGTGGTTTGTGAAAGATTGTGAGTGTTTGAAAGAAGGTATGAACCCCGTAAAAATAGTAGAAACATTATTCCTAGAAAAGTAACAAGCCTAAGTGATTCACCTATCATAAAAGAAACTCTGAAAGGAATCATATTATTGGGGTAGGTTTGTGTCAAATTATAAAACGTTTTTAAAAAGCCAAAAAAATTATACCCTAATTTTTTTCCAACATTACTGCAGAATTGAATGGAAGAAATAAGTAATAGCTCAATTTAGGAAAGGTCCTCTTATTTATGGAGTATGTCATTTACTGTTAATTGCATTTTTGCAGCAAACAGAGAACACTCTATAGTAGCATAAATAATTACAAATTTTTAAAATCTAAACTTTAGGTGAGGTTTAGATGCTAAAGCACTAGGCTACAGATATGCTGCCCAAGGCTCAAATGGATCACAAAGGACACATATTCTTTTGTTTTTCACTTCTGCCCTTTTGTCATTAATTTGTGGCTTTCCAATCACAAACAAGAGATATGCTGTGACTCTTCATTTGTTCTGTGTTCCAGGAAAGAAAAAGAGCATTTTCTCTTAATAAAAAATGTATCCTTATTATTTTTGGTAATAGCATTTTGAACTATGTTCTACTAAAGCACTTTTACCTTTTCTTTTTTGACTAGATTACTTTTATTTGACCATCTTATGTGCACATGTGAGACGGTAGATATATTAATTTTGCCACCTAAAAGGTAGGGGAAAAAAGGAGTGAAAGAGATTGTGAATGGCTTTAAAGTAACAAATTTACACTGTCTTCTAAAGGGATATTGTCAGGATATAGAACTACTTTATATTAAACTAGTCTATGAATATATTAAAGTAGTCATTTTTGTCAGTACTGTCATTTAATCATTTAAAAGTAAGTAATGACTAAAGATTTGCTATTTCTTAAACAGAATAAAAGAAAGAAATTTAGCATGTACTTAAAATTTGTTTTGTTTTCTCATTTTTAGAGCAATCTCTTCCCTCAGCCAGAGAAAAGACAATGAGAAAGATGGTGGCTCAAAGAAGTCTGTGTGTGTGTATGTGTGTGTGCGTGCATAATGATAATTATGCTTTTCCTGAAAAGAAAGTGTAGTCAATGAACATTTATTCTGAGATTAAGCTTTGCTGCTGATTGCTTATATAATGTGTTCATCTTACAATTCATTTCCAGATAACAGTTGCATGTAGAGTCCTGGGTTAGTATTTAAAATATTAAGTTCTCTTCATTTGAGCAAGTCTGCATTGAGTTTTTATTTTATTTTATTTTTTACAATTTCATTACATAAGAAATCAAACACTCCTTTTCAAGTAGTTTGAATTTCTTGAACTTGGCTTCATAATTTATAGATGAAAGAGAATTCTTTGCCTATTCCTCTATTTGATTTTTAAGGGGGGAATGTGTTTGCTTAAAGACTCTGAGCTATACTGCATCCTTAATGAAATCAATAGTCTAGTGCAGAGATTAAAGATGGGTGAGAGCCCTACCTACATATTTAACTTGTGAACATTTTTTTTTTTTTTTTTCTGCAGAGACCTATGATCACTGTAGCCACCTGGTATCTAAAAGATTTCCATGCAATTTCTTAAACATGAATCTTTCTCATCATGCTGAGACATTACTTGAATATTAGCAGAAATAATTCATTCACTCACTTTTTAGAAATGTCAAGGTAAGCATTGTCAAGAAAAAGAGTACTGTTAGTGCTGAAGTGCTCAACTGCTCTAAAATTACCTTTAAAAATATGTGCAGACTATGAAAAAAAGCAAAATCTTAATTACCCTATATAGACTTAGAATTGATGCGTCATTGAAGACTGAATCAATTGGAAATATCTGGCACTAATTTTTCCTCATATTTATTCAAATATACAAAGAGGTGTAATTAGATAACACGTTTGTTTGGTTGGTCAGTTGGTTTTTTTGAGACAGAGGCTCATGGTCGCCCAAGCTGGAGTGCAGTGTGGAGATCTGGGCTCACTGCCACCTCTGCCTCCCGGGTTCAAGCGATTCTCCCACCTCGGCCTCCTGAGTATCTGAGATTACAGGCGCACGCCACCACGTCTTGCTAAGTTTGTGTTTCTTGGTAGAGACGGGGTTTCACCAGGTTGGCCAGGCTGTTCTCAAACTCCCCACCTCTGGTGATCTGCCTGCCTCGGCCTCCCCAAGTGCTGGGATTACAGGCGTGAGCCACCACATCTGGCCAGCTACACATATCTGATAGACCAGAATGAGGCATATTTTTAGATACCCAGATTGGGTGTTCGAGAATAAAGAAAGAGCATTGGATATTTATTGAACAATGAAGTATTTGAATGTGGGTTCAACTGAAAAGAATTTAAAAGAAATAAGAACTGTCCTGCAGATTCCCTTTGATGGTAATCTTCTAAAATGTGGCTCTAGGGGTTGTATTTGAACCTCTTTCAGGCAAAAATAACCAAAACAACAGAAAACTACTTTCTACAAGTCCAAATAAAAAGTAAATAATTTCTCCTAGACTAATATGATTTTCATTATATTTGAGATTTATTGGAAGAAGCTTTTCTGTTTTTATTTCTTAGCAGGTGAATAGATCTCTAGAGATTAAAAACAATATTTGACATTTTTAGGAAAAACTCTGAAGAAACCCTGAAGATCTTTAGTATGAGAGTAAATTTCTGACTAGCCATTAGTTGCACCATTAGTTAAGCATGTTGAAGTTACTTTCCTTTTAGATCGCAATTCCAAAGGTGGCATTTGATCGCTTCAGACAGTGAACAAACAGCCATTAACTTCTGCTCTAAACTATTGCTAGTATTGCTTATTTCAATCCTTCAAAGCCTCTTCTTGTGAGAAATATAGTATTCCAATCTAACTTCTCCCTTTGAGTCATGCCGAACATCTGCATATCTTTTCCATAAAATGGTCAGGACTTAAACTGGCTTTTCCCTGAGGACATTTGATCCTTCTGTTGCTANTTATTATTTGAAAAAAAACTATAATGGGTTGCAACATCAGCAATTATTATCTGTCAGTGAAGTGTGTTACATGGCACCATAAAAGAATGTTTACTGGGACAAGACAATACAATTTGGGGACTTTAATTATAAAAGACAAACACAGTATAAAAAATATTAGAAAAGTATTCTCATCTTATGAGATCTGGAGACATCTTTACCAGCTCTATTTTTTTCTCTTTTTAATAATATAAAGAAGCACAACTCAGATGAGTGCGATGGCACACACCTGTAATCTCAGCGCTTTGGGAGGTCGAGGCAGGTGGATTGCTTGGGCTCAGGAGTTTGAGAGCAGCCTGGGCAACACGGCAAAAACCCGTCTCTACAAAAATACAAAAATTAGCCAGGGGTGGTGGTGCACACCTGTAGTTCAGCTACTCAGGAGATTAAGGCAGGAGGATTGCTTCAGCCTGGGAGCCGGGAGGTTGCAGTAAGCCATGATCATGCCACTACACTCCAGCCTGGGAGGCAGAGTGATAACCCATCTCAAACTCTTTGCTGGTGCAAAATTGAAGATATGTTGGCTTATGTAAAAAGGCAGTAAGAATAATTTATTGGCTCATGTAACTAAACTACAGGAAGGACAATGTAGCAACTAAGACCTCAAAACACCTCAGTCCCGAAGCCTGATTCCTGACAGCATTTTTTTTTCCGTTTTTGACTATTCTGCTTCTTTTTGCTCTTTGTTCTCTCAAATCATCTTTCACTACATGACTAGAAACATATGACAAGCTAGTGCAGACACATTACATCTTGCAACTTCAACTCAGAAAGGGCCTCGATCCTCTTTTCCCTTCTGAATCGCAGTTCATAAATATTGGCCCAGCTGGCAAACAATGGGGTCTCTATAATGAATTGAAAGAAGGATTCTTTGGGATTGTAACATACTTTCCCATCTCTTTGTGTTTGTAAGAATGGTTAGCCAACATCAACTCGTGTAAAAATATGTGCTAGGTTTTATATAAATTTGGGATAACAAATAATTAGCAATCAACCCATGATTTAATCTTTTAATCAATATATGACATGAAAACAACCAAATGTAACATTACTAAGGCTAATTACCATAACAGAAGGTAAGTGGTTATTAGAATGCCTGCAATATGATTAGAATTTAAAATATAAACATTTCCATCATGAAAAGATAGAATGAAAAGAAATACAATTGAGAAAAGTCTTCATATAAAAAGTAATGAATAAATTGTATTCTGAAGGGCAGCAAAGAATAGCAACGGTTAAAGCTAACCCTTAATTTATGTTAGAAGTAACGTTATATTGTAGAACATAAGTATTTGATGCTATCTGAACCTTAGTTTCCTAATCTGTTAGGAGGCTTTTAATTTTTTAGTATTAAAAACACTTTTCCCATTGTTAAAAGTACCTACTAAAATATTAACAAATTGTATCTAGTTTAAGAGGTGGGAGAATCACTTGAACCAGGGAGACGGAGATTGCGGTGAGCGAAGATCGCGCCACTGCACTTCAGCCTGGCTGACAGAGCAAGATTCTACCTCAAAAAAAAAAAAAAAAAAAAATTGCAGTCTATCCATCTGACAAAAGTCTAATATCCAGAATCTACAAGGAACTTAAACAAATTTACAAGAAAAAAACACCACCATCAAAAAGTGGGCAAAGGTTATAAACAGACACTTCTGAAAAGAAGACGTTTATGTGGCCAACAAACATATGAAAAAAGGCTCATCATCACTGGTCATTGGAGAAAATGCAAATCAAAACCACATTGATACCATCTCATGCAAGTTAGAATGGCGAACAGTATAAAGTCAGGAAACAACAGATGCTGGAGAGGATGTGGAGAAATAGGAATGTTTTTACACTTTTGGTAGGAGTGTAAATTAGTTCAACCATTGTGGAAGACAGTGTGGTGATTCCTCAAGGATCTAGAACTGGAAATACCATTTGACCCAGCAATCCCATTACTGGGTATATACCCAAAGATTATAAATCATGCTACTATAAAGACACATGCACACGTATGTTTATTGCAGCACTATTCACAATAGTGAAGACTTGGAACCAACCCAAATGCCCATCAGTCATAGACTGGATAAAGAAAATGTGGCACATATACACCATGGAATACTATGCAGCCATAAAAAGGATGAGTTCATGTTCTTTGCATGGACATGGATGAAGCTGGAAACCATTATTCTCAGCAAACTAACAGAAGAACAGAAAACTAAACACCACATGTTCTCACTCATAAGTGGGAGTTGAACAATGAGAATACATGGACACATGGAGGGGAACATCACACACTGGGGTCTGTCAGGGGGTTGGGGGCAAGGGGAGGGATAGCATTAGGAGAAATACCTAATGTAGATGACAGGTTGATGGGTGCAGCAGACCACCATGGCAAGTGTATACCTGTGTAACAATCTGTTCTGCACATGTATCCCAGAACTTAAAGTATAATTTAAAAAATTAAGAAAAAAAAATGTTAGCAAGACGAAAAAAAAAAAAAAAGAAGAAGTAGTTATTTTATTAACAGAGATTCACTCCGTGTATAAAATTTTTAAAAAGTCTTCCACCATGCCTAAATATTCTGGTTATTGCAGTGGTCAAATAAGATATTGTTATGAAAGACCTTTCTAAAACACACATTTCTATAAATAATGGGTGTAATATAGAGTTATAAATGTATATGCAAACTTGGTGATAGTTTAAATTTTTTAAGCTTTTCTGTTTTAATGTATATTTTACTATTTTTCTTGCAATAAATGTTTCATATATTTGTATGATAAAGGCAAACTTGGATACTATTTATAACATTTTGAAACATTTTGTTTTATCTGATATAATTAATATTTACCCATAGGACCAAATTACTCATGAATCACTGCTGCTTTGAAAACATAAAAGTTAGAGCCTGCTATAAGATGAATCAACTCAGTTTTGTTCTAAAACTGCATGTTTTTCAAAGTTAGCTATTATATTTCATAAAATATATCTGTTAAAATATTTATGTTGAATTTCTAAATTCATTCATGTTGACAAATAGCAAAACACCACTACAATTCACCTAGGAATTCTAGTTAATTAAATACCAGTTGATCTGTTCATGCTTCTATTATGTTTTCTATAATAACTTAGAATAAAAAATTCATTGAAAAGACAGAAACACTTCATGGCAAATATTGGATGCTGTGTTAGAAAAAAGTTGAAGCTTTTTGTTCTACTTTAGAAAATGAGGTGTTTATTAAAAGTTTTTGAATTAATAATTTAAATAGCTACCAATAATCACACAGGGACACATCATACTGTCACAAAATTAATTTATTAAAAGAAACCATAAGGCTTCCTAGAGAAGCACTTAATTTGGGAGACTCATGGCTTAGCGGAACTATTAGAGTACCAGAATTGTAGGTTTTATTTATAATTCACATTTACTGTTTATTAAATATAAGACCCTAGATGTTGACATTTTCTATTCCTCAAATTCTTTCTCTGTAAAAAAACACACAATTGAACTATATGATATTTATAATTTCTTTCTGCTCCAAAAAGAAACAAGTTCATGAGATACATGCAAATTATTATTATATTTAAATAAAATATTTAAAATATTTAAATTTTGTTACATTTAAACACTGTTAATAACCTCATTGTTATTTAGAAAACTCTCCCCATAACTATTATGACATATAAATAGGAGAATACAATAATGGAAAGAGATAATATTTTGCATTCCTCTTAATCCAAAACAAAACCAAAAAAAATTTTTTTAATTATTATACTAAAAAATTGTTTTAAAAACAACATAGCAGGACAATAAATTCCAAATCTGGAATAACATATTTACAAAATCCAATAACACATTTATTTCAGTTTTTCAGTTTTATTAATATCATTTTAATTTTTAAAAAATAATATCAATATAAGTTTGTATTCTGCTGTACTTCTGAGAGTTGATCATGAGTTGGTTCTTTCTTGTCCCATCCAACTAAAACACAGTCAAGATGCTTGGGGGAATAAAGTACTGAGCATATAACATTGCTCTAAGAGTGCAATTTTGGGTGAGCCTGGCTGCTAGAACTGTCTGCTGTAACCTAGAACCAGTATCTAATGGATCTGCTGTAGCTGTAATAGTTTCACTTATTGTCCTCTTTCATTAATCCAAACTTACTAGCTCTCCACAACCTTACTATGCCAATTAACTTTCTCAAAGAATACACGTTTCTTTTTTGCATAAAATCTCTAACCTTCTCTTTGTTCTTTGGACACACCAAAGACAACCCAATCTATGTGTGTGCTCCCAATTGCAATTCTTTCTTCTCAAATAAAATGTTTAACTTCAGAGATTTGTCTCTGTATGTTTTATTTTACTTTACCATACGTTATGATACAAAAGGAATTACAACATATGAGTTTAAAGTGAATTTTGATTGTTTTCATCCATTGTTGGTATGAATAGCAAAAACAAATGTTGCTGTCTCATTAGAATTCGAGACCCTTAAAATCTACATATAGTAGAATAAGACTTTTATGGTTCACTGAGTAAACCGTTCATAAGTGTTTTATATATGTATCAGAATATGCTGGGGAACTTTTATTGTTGCTTCAAAATTTTACTAGAGCTTCAAAATAGAGGAAATAGAGGATAAAGCATACTACTGTGATCAGGTTTTAAGTAATGGTGCTAAACAAAATTTGGTGAGTCAAAAAATATAAAAGATTTTCGTTCCTCTATTAGCTCTATCACACAACTACTGTTCAAATAAGGGTAGATTAGATTTCTGAGGAGATTCTTTAAGGAAATCAGAGATGCAAAGAGATCTGGCATTTTATCAGGAAAATACTATATATCTCCCCAAGCTTTTGTTTGTTTTCTTTTCTTTTTCTTTTTTTTTTTTTTTTTTGAGATAGTCTCGCTCTGTCGCCCAGGCTGGAGTGCAGTGGCGTGATCTCGGCTCACTGCAAGCTCCGCCTCCTGGGTTCAAGCCATTCTCCCACCTCAGCCTCCCGAGTAGCTGGGACTACAGGCGCCCGCCACCACGCCTTGCTATATGTTTTGTATTTTTAGTAGAGACGGGATTTCACCGTGTTAGTCAGGATGGTCTCCATCTCCTGACCTCGTTATCCACTCGCCTCGGCCTCCCAAAGTTCTGGGATTACAGGAGTGAGCCACTGGCCCCGGCCATTTCTCCCCATTCTTTTCCTCAGCCTAAGGTGGGCATTCCTGGGAAGTCTCCCATAGACACTGGGGTTGCCACATAAGAGGACATTTTATCTCACACTCTTCCTATATATGTGTGACACTGTTGATACCTGTATACACATTCACTGGATGAGGAGACAAGATCTGGTATTTATTTCTCAACAGGGAAACTTTGAAGACAGGAGGTGACTCATGATAACAAGGCACTATGAGAGGGGAGCATGAGCCAAGCTGCATGTTCACTATTTACTAAGGTCGAGGGTACGTTTTATTTTCTTGGGGAAAAGATGGACAGAGGAAGGTAATGAAACTGAAGTTGTGATAAAAGAAATCTACCTAAGTTGACAGCCAGCTAGAGTGAGGAAATTTCTACCAAAAGAAGCTATGATTGAAGTTCTAGAAGCAGGAATTGAGAAAAGGGTTTAAGAGACGGTATCACCTATCACATCAGCCAAGTAAAAGGAAAATTGCGCTTTTACTTATCCCCCTTTTCTCTTCTTTAACCCTGGTGTAACCACAAATGTCCACTGTGGGGAAGAGAGAGAACAGTATTTGAACGAATCCACATTTCTGCAACTCCCGACATCCACCTCTGCAACTGCTCATCTCTAGGCCACTGGTCAGGCCTCTACTTAGAGAACGAAAGGAGGTTCAAAGTGGACATGAGTTTTAAGTTTTGATGTAGTCTGTTCTTAAATAAGTCTATTCTACTTTGGGAGGCCAAGGCAGGTGGATCACTTGAGGCCAGGAGTTTGAGACCGGCCTGACCAACATGGTGAAACCTCATCTCTACTACAAATACAAAAATCAACCAGGTGTGGTGGCAGACATCTGTAATCCCAGGTACTCCAGAGGCTGAGGCAAGCGAATCACTTGAACCCAGGAATTGGAGGTTGCTGTGAGCCAAGATCATACCAATGTATTCCAGCCTGGGGGACAAAGCGAGACACTGTTTCAAAAAAAAGAAAAAAAGAAAGAACCTATTTTAGTAGCTGTTTGTTAATAAGAACCTTTAAGATTTGCTTGAGATGGGCTGAGTGCGATGGCTCATGCCTGTAATCCCAGCACTTTGGGAGGCTGAGGTGGGCAGATCACCTGAGGTCAGGAGTTCGAGACCAGGCTGATCAACATGGAGAAACCTCGTCTGTACTAAAAATACAAAATTAGTTGAGCGTGGTGGCACATGTCTGTAATCCCAGCTACTGGGGAGGCTGAGGCAGGAGAATCGCTTGAACCCAGGAGGCAGAGGTTGCGATGAGCCGAGATCTCGCCATTGCACTCCAGCCTGTGCAATAAGAGTTAAACTCCATCTCAAAAAATAAAAAATAAAAATTGAGATGTCATGAAGGTTCAAAGAATATTAAAGATTACTGATATTGTTACAACACTGTGTGTGTGATAGAGGTATGATTGTCCTCATTTTCAAATCATAAAACATAGCTACTAACTGTAGGGGATTTACCAAGACTTAAAACTTAAGTTTGTTAGTCTTTGAAGCCTTTGCTATATTTTACTACTCATTTCATGGTTCCTGTAAGAATTTTATAGCTCACCATTTTAATTTTATTTAGTTTTTACCATATGAGGTGCAAGCTCAGATAAGTAATTTTCCAGATCTTTCATTAGTGTTAAGTCCTGTTAGATAAAATGCACTTCAAAGTAATTTCTAACATTCATACGTACTTTTCAGCAAGGCCAGACTTCTGACTACCCCATGATATGCCTTCCCTATTCCTGTGTCTAACTTTGCCTGGGCCGATTCTTTCTCTAATAGCAATTTGTCCCTTCTTGTCTGCCTACTTTGAAGGTATACAATTTTAAGATCCAGATCAAGCCAGTTTTCTCAACACAACAGAGCTTAACATGACTTGTTCTTTTCCAGGTAATATAACTATAATATTAACAAGCTAGCCTTTGAAAGAAAGGTAGAAGAAAATTTTAAACATTGTTAAAACACGACCACACCATTACACAAACTCATTTAAAACAATTTACTTACCAATGAGACAAATTGTTTTTGTTGATTGCTATTTTGTAGTATAAGTTTGGATTGTCTAAGTATTGTAGGAAGGAGAAAGCTGATCTGGGAAAGACATCAAAATAAAGAGGAGTGTTATGCTTTAAATATAAAAATATAATTTAAAGCATTAACTATATTGGAATATATATTACAAGTTCTTATCAATCCTAAAAGTCTAGAAATGGAAATTGGGAAGATAAATATATTATTATTAGTGGTTAGAGGAAAACGAAAAATCTGTCTAATTTTCAGATGGCAGTTATTAATTTTATTTCCCCATGTCTATAAAATAAAGGTATTATTAGATTACACACCTATTT
Source organism: Theropithecus gelada (assembly GCF_003255815.1). NCBI lineage: Eukaryota > Metazoa > Chordata > Mammalia > Primates > Cercopithecidae > Theropithecus > Theropithecus gelada. Next base: position 555,244 of record NC_037685.1, on the reverse strand, counting down.
ATTTGTTACATAGCTGTACTGTATACAGTGATGTAAATATATTTATAGTTATATATATTAGTATCACTTAGGTATAATGATTGACTACTAATTAAGAACTGATGTGTGTAGATCATTTATATGAAAGACACAAAGAATTATATTCTAAAATTACATCATGAAAAAAAAAGTCCCAATGTCAATGAATACATTTTATTACTTAATTTAATGACACAATATTATCAGTAAAAGAATATTCAAGGCAGTACATAACTTGGATGTGAATTTAGTTTCGATAAAAACTTTATTTAGGCTTCTAAATTTACTCATCGACTGTACACAACCCATGCCCTGAATCCACCGTGTTGTTCCCTTGATTTTCTTTTAGGAGACATATAGAAACTCCTAAGAATCTAGTAAAAGTACAAAGAGAAGAGAAAGAGAGAGAGAGAGATCCCCAAAGAAATTAACAGCTCCCTAATTGCTAATTAAAAGCTCTTTGCTTTCTCTCCACATGGCCAGTACAGCTGCTTCACATCCTATCACTGAGAAGAAACACATAAATTCAAAGACAATATTGAGAGCAGCACCTGGTTCTGAGTGCACCTGTCGTGATGAGAGTATATTTCATACTGTCAGTAAATTAACATTTTCTAGGGTCCCAAAAGATGATTTTTTTCCCCTCATTCAACTTCTTCCATTGTCCCCAGTGTAAAGAATCAGTAGTTTTGCTTCCATTTTCGATACTAAATATATCATATTGTTGTTTGCTTCACTGGTGCAGATACCTGCCTCCTGCTGTAAACGCTGTGTTCCAGCTTTAAAAGATTTCCCCAGGGCTTCCCATTCAAGTATTGGCTTGTAACTATGGCTTAATATCGTGTCAAAATCTCTTAAGGAAGATACAGCCTGTCATGTCATTTCAAGATTGAACCTTCATCTACTGAGATTCTGAAAATGTCCTTTGAGTGTTTGAAGCATGAGCAGACAAATAAAAGGCTAACAAGTCATTTGTAAAGATAATAGCTAACAGCATGCATTCTCCTTTCCCTCCCTCCTTTCCATTAAACGTTGATAAAGAAAAAAGAGAGCAGACTGCAGGGCCCTAGTTTTCATTATTTATAAACAGGTCAGACGAAGCTTAAAACTCAAGCATTTTAGACATGGAAAAAAAAAATATATATATCTCCAACATCCTGCAAGAATTCAAGCATCACTGAAACACGGATGAGATGTCAGTTTTCCGAAGAAAATAATTTTACAGACTCAGGATAGAGATGTGGTTGCTAAAATGTTTTTAATGACTTTTTAAATTCACTATATTGTAGAAAATAAACTGGGTCTACTTTTACCTCATGGTGGCTTTAATGCTTGGTTTGAAGAGTAGTAGGAAAAGCTTTACAAGTTTGGAAGAAGATCAGGAAACCCTATAGAATTTGGTAAGTGGAATGGTCAGTTCTACATTATTGAATTGCCAAAATTCATACAAATCTCATAGATGGCAAATAAATAACTTTAATCTTTGTCGTTTAGAAGAATCAAACTTCTCAATTTACAGATACTCCTTGAGTTACGATGAGATTATATACAATAAAGCCATTATAAATAAAATGTATTGTAAATCAAAAATGCATTTAACACCCCAACGAATCCGTTTTAAAGCTGAGAGGGGAAAGAGAGCCATCAGGTCAGGTTTGTATTTCTTTTCTTTTCTTTTTTTTTTTTTTTATTTTTGAGACAGAGTCTCACCCTGTCTCCCAGGCTGGAGTGCAGTGGCGCGATCTCAGCTCACTGCAAGCTCCGCCTCCCAGGTTCACACAGTTCTTCTGCCTCAACCTCCCCAGCAGCTGGGACTACAGGCGTCCGCCGCCACACCCGGCTAATTTTTTTTTTTTTTTTTTTTTTTTGTATTTTTAGTAGAGACGGAGTTTCACCGTGTTAGCCAGGATGGTCTCGATCTCCTGACCTCGTGATCCGCCCGCCTCAGCCTCCCAAAGTGCTGGGAGTACACGCGTGAGCCACCACGCCTGGCCAGCCATGTTTGTATTTCTCAAATTCACAATCATTGTCACCTTTGTTGCAGAAGTGATTTGGCCTGAGTTTTAAATTTAGTCCTCCTGAAAATCAGAATGAGATGTTCCTAAAGAGCATTAACAGTATTTCTCAAAGAGAAATAAACAGGGCAACAGAAAATAATGTCTCAAATAGAACATAGCAAAACCCACACCAAAGTTGAACATAACAAAGAAACCATTCTTGAAGAACATTGTTGATGTCCTACAGATAGTATCCCCAGCCCTACTTCTTCCCTTCTACATCTTGAACTAAGATTACTGAAATATTAAACTCTTTAACTGCCCTTCTTTGGGAACAACATCAAGTGTATTAGGTTGGAGCAAAAGTAGTTGCGATTTTGCAATTTAAAAAAAACTGCAAAAAATTATTTTTGGGTACAAAAATGAAGTGGACTTTGCTTCTCTGATCCTTGATTGGAATCACTCGCCACAAGTCCAAACTCTGTGAGAATACCTCCCCACTCAGCCTTTCTGAAATACACCGTGGTTACTCTAGTGAGGATTCTTCTTTGCTGCAATAAGCTATTTAATGTAACTCTTGTTTGAATACAAGTATGCTCCTGGAAGATCTGGCAGATTTGTGTTTATTAGTAAAAATTTCACTGTGACTTGATTGATATCCTTGCTGACGCACACTAGGACTCAGTTTCAGAATGAGATTCATTGAGTCTCTACTTGCTCAAGAACACCTTGCTTAAAATAGTGAGGCAATTCTTACACTGAATCTGAATTCTGAATACTTTTTTGAGTCCTTTGGTATTAGTCTTATTTTATTTGTCATAAGAATAAAATCTTCAAGGAATTTTTGGTTATATTGTCAAATATATTTGTGCTTATTTTTTAATGACAATTTTGTTGCTGAAATTCTAGGGCTTTAGTCTAGGTCCTATTAGCTTGCCACACAGAAAGTCAATCACTGAGACAATGAGTATTGCCAGGGATGGAGTCTTTATTCAGGTGATGTAGCCCAGGAGATGGGCAATTAGTCTTAACTCCATCTCTTCAACTGACTGAAATTAAGGGTTTATATAGCAAGAAAGAAATGTAGCCATGTGTGGGAAAACAGGAATAAGGGAGGGGTAAGGAAGATAGTTGTCAATAGGAAGCATGTGGTTGGTTAGGCAGTCATGATGAATGAGGGGTCTGGTATCTCATTGTCCAGATATGGTGACTTGGTAAGTTTCAGTTTCTTTACAGTATCTGGGAGGTCTTATAGTTTGTTTCCCGAGAAACGAACTCAAATAAGCCAGATGTAACTTTCTCAAGTTTTAAGACTGGGAAGGTCGACTTCTATGTTTATTCAAAAGAAACTACGAACATCAATTCTATGGGATAATTAGGATAGTTTCAGTTTGACAGAGCATGAATTTTTTCCCAGTCTTTCTGTTTGTCTAGTTATTATCTGAACAATTGTCTGTATATAAGGATAGGTTTATATAGAGTAGGACATATATATGGGTTTTATAAGCCTGTATTCTAAGCCAGTACGAAACCCTAATGAGTTCAGAAGTTCTATCACAGCTGCATCCTTTGCTTTGCTTTTCAAAATTTAATAGGAATTTCTTCAGTTTTGGATTTGTGAAATTTGCTTTGAGATCAATCTCCTAGCCACATATTTGCTGACCTAAAATAAGCACATTGTCAATATTGCTTTAGTTTGTCCACTAATAAGTTTGTGCTACCTCTGGAAGAATGCTGGGTTATTTTATTATTGTTATTGTTACTATCATTATTTTATTTATCTTTTTAATTGGTCTAACACTGACTTGACCATTTCAAATTGCAGTGGGTATTTAGAAAATTTTTGACACCTAGAAGATTGTTCATTTGAGAGTTACCTAAGAACAACAACAACAAAAGCATTCACAGGGAAATCATGTGTTTTATCTTTGTAAAAGAGGGATTAATTTGTTTAGCATAACAGACATCTTTTCTTTCCACATTTGAGCATTAATAAGAATAACTATTTTAATCATATACTATTTTAATGGTATACTTTTAAAGGAATTTTCAAAGCCAGGTTCTTGATTAAGTTTTCTGTATATGCTGAATTATTGAAGATATATAAACATAAAAGTTTTCCTTCCTAATTGATAAGGAAATTCATAATTAGCCTCCTATAATAGTAAGTCCATATATAGTAATATTTGTGTTTGAGTATCTGACTTCTTCCAATTTCTTCCATCTCCTTTTCCCCATTTTTTTTTCTTCTCGTCTCTCACAGTTTTCTAGGAAACTTTAATAATTAACTAATAAAAATAAAATTCCACTCACTATACTATTTCAGAATCATACATCTTAATGTGCTAGGGCTATCTCAATATTGACTCATCGTGAAATTTGTTCAGAATAATTCATGGAATACAACAATGTATAGCTATGATTAAGCCACACTATAGCCTGTGAATACAATACATCTGATTATTGAGTTTGCACATATTTATTTCCTTTTGTGGTCTGCATAATTTCCTCTGCAGGTAATTACAAAATTGACTACCAACAGAATTACTGGCATATTTCACCTTTACTACAAAGGTGTATGATTTATTTCTAACTTAACTAGCCTTGGAAGCATTATCTTCGCAGAATCCATGATAGCAGTTTTAAAATACTCAGGTGTAAGCACGGACCCTGGGTGGCCTTCGAGATGGAAATTAAATGCATAAAAGTGTATCAGTTACAACACAAATACAGAACAGGGTTTTCTTACATTATAAAAGTGATGCTTATCTTCAAGATAGTTCCTGATATCACCTAGGGTACCTTTAGATTAATCAGTTTTCCCATTCAGGAAGTGAAATATTGAAATAACTTCATCCGAGAAAGAAAAATGCATGAGTCCCAACTTGAGTCTCCCTTTTTATAAAGGGAGTGTGCCACATAAAAATCAATTAAATCACAAATCATTAAATCAAAGACCCTGTTCTGAAGTAGATACTTGAGGATGCTAATATTCCAATAATCCACAAATATCCACAGTGAATAATCTGAGATTTAAACTCACACGTTTTAAGCACCACTCTGTTCCGTTCTCACAATACTTTTTCAATTTTAGTTCTTATTTTTGAAAATTGCCAGCATGTTTCTTGGTTGAACGGTTACTGAGCAAAAAGAAACCAAATCCACTTTCAAACCTTAACGTAGGTACTATCTCTAAATGCAACATAATGCATAAAAAAGTATTTTTCTCTACTCTCTGATCTGTATCTGAAACCAGATCAATTATACCATAGGTGGTTTTTTTGGACGAACATAGAAATCGACCCTCCTGGTCTTAAAGCTTGAAACTTACATTTGTCTTATCTGAGTTCCTTTCTCAGGAAACTGACCCTCAAGCCTCCTAGATAGTATCCAGGAACTGAAATTACTTTTCCTTACCCTCTCTAATTCCTGTTTTCCTAACTGACTGCTTGCTTCCTGTTGACAAACTCTTCTTCCTTACTCCTCTCTAATTCCTGTTTTCCCTCAGGTAGCTACATTCCTTCTCCACTAGAAAAGGCCCCAGTTTTAATCAGTTGGGGAGAAAGATTTAAGATTTACCTCCTGTCTCCTCAATTGCAGCATCCAAATACAGCTTTTTTCCTTGGTAATACTCATTGTCTCAGTGACTGGTTTTCTTTGTGGTGAGCAACGAGACCTAGCTCAAACTCCTGGCATTTTAGTAACATATCAATTACATTGTGTGCTTATAATTTAGATTCTATTGACATATAAAATTTTGCCTGAATAAGTAAGGGAAGAGAGTATATTTTGGAATATGCAGGTATAATGTATGGATTTGTTTATATACTCTATACTCACATCCCTTCTATAAATACACACACATATAATATGTATTTATACTCCCTTTTCTTATATTTTTTATTCAAAATAAGTAACAGTGGATCTCTAAACAATATATTTGGATTTAATATACATCAGATATATAAGGCATGCACTATTAAGTACATCAAATAATAGATTATAATGTAAACAATGAATTCTTGATTTAATGGGATTATGTATCTTCTCAAGACATGATGGAATTGAGGAAATTAATTAATAAGGTTTCATCTAATTTTAAGTAGCATGAACACTATTTATCCTTCAAATCAGCTTTTGTCTTTTTCCTATGTGCTACAAGATAGAGAAACCATCATGAGAAAAATTTGGAGACTTTGGAAGTATGGGAAAGGAGAAAATACAGAATAAGAAGTTGGAAAAAAAATAAATATAGTTTGTAAAAAAATCTCAAACATTATTGACTTTAATAATCCATTCTGGATTGAAAAACATTTTCATCTTTTCTGTAAATGGTCTTTTATTCAATAAGAGCATGTTCTTTCTTTTCTTTCTTTGTCATCTTTTCTCTCAAGATCCTGTTGAAATTATTTCTTTCAAAGAATGTTTCTTTTTATTCCTTCCCTCCCCTCCTTGCAATCCATTTACCAATTTCTGTAACATTCTCAAAATTTATGTAAACTATAAAAAATTATTTTCATTATCCAACAACTTCCTCTGGTTTCTTCATCACAGTACTATATATATAAATAGACCGCATGTAAATAGTACAGTGCTATTTACCAAAATGAGTACTGAGGTAGGGTTTAGCTCCTCCATTTGTAATTTATTTTACGGACAATAAAAGAAGTAGTTTTTCTTATGACTCCCCTATGAATACAAATTTCTGAAAACTTACTGAGATATACTCCTCATATTGATCCCTTTCTAAAAAGATGGGCTTTCTAACTTCTCTGAACCAATACAAGAACATTTCTATTCTTAACATTTGTGCTCTTATTTCCCAACAGATTCAGTCACAAGAACATATTTATGTTGTTATTTTGGGTAGAAATCCAATAATAAGTACATATAAACTATATTCAGTAGAATCAGTTATTCACTTACACACCACAAAGGAAAACAGGAGAAGATAGTCATAGTATCTATTTTTATGGAAATTTTTGGCATACATTATAGTATCTATCTAGTTATCATAATTTATTTTTATCTCTTTTCCTGGTAAATAAACGTAATTTTCTCACCTTTAATTTTGTTTACACAATGAAGTCTTAATTATTACGGGCTTTGGTCTCTTTGTTATTGTTGAAGTGTTTATTATTTAAAATAATTTATAAGTTTTATTAAAAAGACTTCCAGTAATATTCATAAAGGATATTATAAGAAACATCAGATCGTTGCTATTTTTTTGGATTTTATTTCTGGATTAAAATAAGCATTTTAATCACATAATTTCAAGCAGAATACCACTTACCAAAATCCCACTTGCTGAGATATAAATTACAGTCAACAAAAAAATTGAAAGAATAATTTAAATAAAATGTTCAGTTTATTCCATTTCTATCATCTGCAATCCACACCCCTCTTTCAATACATCACCAAACAATTCTATTGGTTTGCAGGGGCGGCAGAGATGGACAGTGGATAATGTCAATCCCCAACTCTGTACTCCCCTCAAACATCTTTCTCTTTAGGCTTTCAGTGATTATTCTCTAATAACCTACAGCAATAACCTGTAACAAATTCTAATAACTGAAAAGACCAATCACACACACACACACACACACACTTCTGTCTTCCCAAGGGGGTTCTTATGAGTGCAATAGTAACACAGTTTTATTGAGAGCAAACAATTAGTGTTGTTAACAGCAACTTTAAATACTACTTGTAATAAATTCATGCTTGTATTTTCTTTATATTTAGTACACTAGAATTCAAAGCACACCATAAAACCACCACCAGGTTTTGTGGTTTACTCACATGCTGTGTCTTCTACCAATCTATCTTGGCATTCATAAGTTAAGCCAGTAGCTAACATAACTAAAGATTTAAATATTATATAAAACATTTCTAGAAATATAGAGACATACAAACGTGTTCCATTGATAAAAAGAAAAACAAGCACACAAGATACCTTAACTAGCTATACTCTTATTGTAGAGTACATGTTAATAGTTTATATTACATTGAAAATCTCTTATTAATGCTTTTCTATACATTGCATGGTTTTTATATTAGCTTCCACCGCCTATTAAGTTCAGCATTAAGTATCTTTGTGTCTCTGTCAAGTTTGGCTGTAAAATTGGTGTTTGAGCTGGAACATCACCATGCGACCTTTAGTTCTGAAATACAATTATTTTGTGATAAGGATATATGTTATGTAAGTTTACATTTTGTCTTTGACGACTTCATTAACGTCATGCTATATTGATTTTTTAATATTTCTCCTTCATGTGTCTATGTGATTTGTGTTCAAAATTGAATGATACATTTTAATGTAAAGTGCTAATTCAACAAATAGTAGATGTGACTGTTTCATTTAGACATAATACCTATCCAGCTATCTACTTATCTATCTGTCATCTATTACTGGTAAATACATCTTAGGAAGAATTAAACTTGCTGCCTATAGCTGGATATAAGGACAAAAATCTTCAGTTGGAAAATATGTTCAGTTATTGGTTAATTATTTGTTTTTTATTCAAATTGTTCTAAGTCATTCTATTACCACTTTTTCTTCTTGAACATTATTGCTTTAAATGTCTACTCTGAGCATGTGTGGAATAGCTTCCTTCTGATTGCTAAGCAGAATAATTTTGCCTTTCTTAAAAACAGCCACAAAAAGACTAAGTAATTGCATAATTGTGATTATATTGGTAAAGTTGAAAATGTTATGATAACTTACAAAAAAATTCAGGGAACTTATACAACAGTCATTTACCCATCTTTTTTGGCAGGTGTATTTTATGGTTGAATTGCTTTATTGCAAATATCTATTATAAATCCCTAGAGTAAAGGCCAAATAGCGTTTTATCACTCTGAGGCAAAAACACAATGGAAACTCTCCATCGAAAAAATTGTGAAAGCAATTTTTAAAATGACACCTTATAGTGGCATGAAGAAAATATTTTTACTATTTAAAATATGTTTTCATTTTTTACACGAGATTAAAATATAGTACATTTATAGATATGCATATACTTTTTGTCCCACACATTTTTTGAAATAGGCTTACTTTTGAAATAGTCATGTTTAAGACTTAATAATTAGATTCTCAGGCCATGGAAAGTAAAGTTGTGTAAATTATTAAAAAAGGTTTTTATTGTGAATTTAAAGCAAAATGTAAACCACTTTTCTATTGTCTATAAAATTTAATCTAAATTATTTTATCTGAGTTTTCAGAAAACTCATAATCAGCTTACTATCTGTATGTAATATCATACTTGAACTCATCGCTTCAACTAATATCAATCATGTACCGAGATTCCTTAAACCTGGTATGCTTATTTTTAATCTGTAACTGGGTTAATATGTATAGATAAGGTTCTTGCTATCATAGAATTTATAATGTAACAGGATATTTAGTTAATACACAAAACACACAGGCAAGATAATTTCAGATAATGATGACTTCCAGGAAGAAAACTAATTCAAATGGTGATACGATAAACAATTACATGTGGAAGAGAATGGTTGAGCGGTATTTTTTATTGTGTAATGCAATATCCTTTCAGAATTAGATGTTGGAATTTTTTTAATGATTTCAAGAAGTTTCTCAATGAAGATCTGAAAGAAAAGTTTTCAAGTGCAAAGGATGCGTTTAAGTCTCATGTCAAGTTCAAATTTTACTTTCTGTGCAATAAATGGAAATTCACTGTGGCTAAGTATTAGGAGTTGGGGGAATGCTATTTGGAATGAAGTCAGAAAAGCATATAGATGCTGTCAGATGTAGAGGCTTGTAGTGCATGGTAAAGAGCCTAGTTTTACTCTAAGAATAAAGAAAAGTCATTGGAGAGTTGTAAGAAGCAGAATGGCCTAATTTTACCTAAGTTTTGTTTTCTTTTGTTTTGTTTTAGACGGAGTCTTGCTCTGTTTCCCAGGCTGGAGTGCAGTGGCATGATCTCGGATCACTGTAACCTCCACCTCCCAAGTTCAAGGATTCTCCTGCTTCAGCTTGCCGAGTACCTGGGACTACAGGCGCGCCACCATGCCCAGCAATTTTTTTTGTGTGTGAAATAGAATCTGGCTCTGCCGCCCAGGCTGGAGTGCAGTGGCGCGATCTCAGCTCATTGCAACCACCATGTCCCAGGTTCAAGTAATTCTTCCGTCTTAGCCTCCCGAGTAGCTGGGATTACAAGCACCCGCCATCATGCCTGGCTGATTTTTGTATTTTAGTAGAGACAGGGTTTCACCATGTTGGCCAGGCTGGTATTGAACTCCTGACCTCAGGCGATCTGCCCACCTTGGCCTCTCAAAAGTGCTAGGATTACAGGTGTGAGCCACCGTGCCCAGCCCAAGATTTTTGTAAAGATTAATCTATCAGGAAATTAAAAGCTAAATCCAACAAATAACAACAAAAAAGAGGATGGATTGTAGCAAGGCAAGGCTGTATGTAGAAAGGGCAGTCTGAAACTCTTACAGTTTTCCAAGTGAGAAATAATGGTGGTTTGAATTCAAATGAGAGCAGGGTTGGGGGAGCAAGGTGAACAGATTATAAATATAATTCCAACAGTGATTACTTTTGGACTGCAAGTGATGGGATAGGGAAAGAAAATAAACCTAGATCTTTGGTTTGAAATATATTTTTAATAGTTTTGCCATTCATTCACATACACTATCATAACTAAGTGCATTAAGTGTTAAGTATGAGGGTTTAACCAGACCCTAGAGATCACTCCAGGCAAGAACACTCTTAAAAATGATGTTTGAGGCCAGGCGCAGTGGCTCATGCCTGTAATCCCAGTACTTTGGGAGGCTGAGGCAGGCAGATCACCTGAGGTCGGGAGTTTGAAATGAGCCTGGCCAATATGGTGAAGCCCCCTTTCTACTGAAAAAAAAAAAAAAAAAAAAAAAGGAGAAAAATAGCTGGGCATGGTGGCGGGCACCTATAATCCCAGCTACTCAGGAGGCTGAGGCAGGAGAATCGCATGAACCTGGGAGGCAGAGGTTGCAGTGAGCCGAGATCACACCATTGCACTCCAGCCTGGGGGACAAGAGCAAGACTTAGTCTCAAAAACAAACAAAAAATGATGTTTGAAAATCTGCGTAAATGTTATTTATAGCTACAGCACTTAGGGAAGACTTGCTATTAAAGATCAGAGGCCCAAAGATCAAACTCCTGACCTTGTGATCCACCTGCCTTAGCCTCCCAAAGTGGGGAGGGATTACAGGCATGAGCCAGTGGGCCTGGCTCTGAAGCTCTTTTAAACTTCAGAAAATTTTACAGAAGAAAACATGTCAATAAATGGCAGAGGGTTTGACTGTGTCCCCTCCAAATTCATGTTGAAACTTAATTCCCAATGAGAGAGTTTGAAGAAGTGGGGCCTGTAAGACATAATTAGGCCATGAGAGCCTCACTCTCATTCATGGATTAGTGCCTTGTAAAAGGGCCTGAGAGGGTAAGTTCACTCCTTCCATCACTTCTGCCATGGGAAGACAGTATTCATCCCCTCTGAAGGAAGCAGCAATGAAGCGCCCTATTGGAAGGAGAAGGTAGCTCTCACCAGACTCTGATCCTGGCAGCACTTTGATCTTGGACCTTCCAGCCTCAAGAACGATAAAAAAAAATAATAATAATAATTTTATTTATTAGCTACTCAGTATCAGTCTCAGATATTTTTTATAGTAGCACAACGGGACTAAGACAGGGAGACAAAAACAAAGCTTTCTGTCTCGTCCAGGGCTTTTTCTAAAAAAAAAGTTTAACAGACACATCACATCACATCATAAGAAAATAGTCTAAACATACCAGCTGCAAAGGTGTGTCACAATGTAAGGAAAACATTAGCGAGGTCCCATGCTTTAGCCATGTGTTAGACAGGAAACCTAGTAGAGGTTTTAAACTACAGTTAGATCCTTCATCTTTTGTTTCTCCAAAACTAAGGGAAATCTCTAAGAGTGAGTCAAAGAAAAGTACAATGACCTGAAACCAGTACATAGAACAATAAACAGTATATAAATGAAAAAGCAGTGTGGCCTAAAAGGCAAATGATAATATAAGGATTGAGATCTCAATTCTAAAATTCAATCTGCTACAAAGTAGAAGGATATGGATCTGAGTACTCAACTTAAATCTTAGATGTTAGAATGGATCTAACATAGTCCCAGGTCAACACCAGCTCTTGATAATGGGCAGAATCAAATGGAAATTCATCCTGAACAAAGTTTTTCCAATAAAGCCTTTTAAATATGTAAGGATGAACTCTTATCAAAATATGATATCTCAGAAAATTATAAAAAGTGGTAATAAGCCACAATGAGTTAGAAATAACAAAATCAATTGTAAAAATATATTCAATTGGAAATAGATCTAAAAAACAATTGCTTGAAATATTAAAGAAATTAAATGTGAAAAAAATTGTGAAAGGAAAAAGATTTACCAAACATGCCAAACTGATGTGGTAAAAACTCTAAAAAGAAATTTTATAAAGGAAAAATAAATGTGTTGAAATTATACTTGATTGATCACCTAAACAGCAGACTAAAAACTGATAAAAGGATACTAGGAAATTGGAAAGTATATTTAAGAAAATTATCTTAAGAAAAATATTATATAAAAGTTCAAATTGTGAAGGTTAGATAAGAACATATAACTTAGACCTAGTAAGTTTTCGATACTTAGAACTATAAACAATGAAAAATGTAGTATTTGCTGGAAAATGAGAAGTTTCCAGAATTGATAAAATGAATGAATATAGAAGGCACAATATATCAAAAGTGAAATATAAAGAAAATTGCAAATAGGTAATTATAGTAAAGCTTTAGTTCATTAAGAACAAAGAAAAGTTCTTAACAGAAATAAAAGGTTGAAAAAAATCCACAAAGTAGTAACAATTTGATCTATAACCAAATTTCTCGAAACTGATAATGCAAATTAAAAAAGAGAATATTACGCTTATATTACTAAAAAGAAAAAAAACAGTCAATTCAGAATTAGCTATCTATAAAATCGATTTCATGCTTGAGTGTAAAATAAAGATATTCATGTGCAATGAGAGAAAAGGAAATGATTAAGAGACAAATTTTAAGTAAATTTCTAAAAGAAGTGCTGCATGTAAAAAATAAATAAATAAACCTGGAAATAATTTTGATACAAAGGAAAAACTCTTAATAAACTAAGCAATTCTGAACAGTATGCCTCTAGAGAACAAATAAGATATTATCAGCTTATTAGGCTAAAAAGGGAAATTGAGAGATGACAGCGTGCTAGCACCCCTCGCTCACTCTAGGCGCCTCGTCAGCCTCGGTGTCCGCTGTGGCTGCGCTTGAGGAGCCCTTCAGCCCGCAGCTGTGCTGTGAGGGCCCCTCTCTGGGGCTTGCCCAGGCCGCAGCCCGCTCCCTGTCCTCGCCAGGAAGTGTGGAGGGAGAGGCGGGGGGCAGGATCCAGGGCTGCGCTCAGCCCTCACTGCTGTCGCGGGTTCCGGGTGGGCGCGGGCTAGGCGGCCCGCATTCTGCATAGCCGGCTTGGCTTGTTGGGCTTGATCCAGAGACAAGCTCCCTCTGGGCTGTAGGAGTGCCCAGGCTAGGTGCAACAAAGTCCTAAGGTGAGTGCTGGTGAGAGGTGAAGCCGGCTGTGCTTCTGAATCAGGTAGGGACTTGGAGAACTTTTCTGTCTAGCTAAAGGTTTGTAAATGCACCAATCAGCACTCTGTGTCTAGCTAATCCAGTAGGGACTTGGAGAACTTTTGAGTCTAGCTAGAGGATTGTAAATGCACCAATCAGCAATCTGTGTCTAGCTAAAGGTTTGTAAACACACCAATCAGCACCCTGTCAAAATGGACCAATCAGCTCTCTGTAAAATGAACCAGTCAGTTCTCTGTAAAATGGACCAATCAGCAGGATGTGGGTGGGGTCAGATAAGGGAATAAAAGCAGACTGCCTAAGCTTGGGGAGGTAACCTACTTGGGTGCTTTCCATGTTTTGTAGGCTTTGTGCGTGTGTTTTTGTTTTGTTTTGTTTTGTTTTGTTTTGTTTGCAGTAAGTCTTGTTCACTCTTTGTGTCTGCTGCTGCATGTATGAGCTGTAACATGCACCACGAAGGTAGCGTCATTTCGGAAGCCAGTGAGACCACAAACCCACCAGAAGAAATGTGCGGCCTTTAAGAGCTGCAACACTCATTGTGAAGGTCTGCGGTTTACCTCCTGAAGTCAGTGAGTCCACGAACCCACAAGAAGAAAGAAACTCCCAACAAAGTCCCACCACGTGTGAGCATCTGAAGGAACAAACTCTGGACACACCCTCTTTAGGAACTGAAACTCTCACGGAGAAGGTCTGCAGCTTCATTTTTGAAGTCAGTGAGACCAAGAACCCACGAATTCTGGGACACAAAATGATATATAAACTGGGCAAAACAATATGCAAATTAACATGTAAATGGAAGGACATGCTTTTTCCGAAGAATGCCTTTTCCATTGCAGTCACTTTCATTCTTTTTCAAAGGTATTTTATAGGCATATATTTCTTAATGTTCCCTATTTTCAGGAAGTGAAAAATGAGCAAGTCTGAAAATAGACATGTAAATTGGGATGGAGATATTTTTCCTTCTTGTATTTTCTGGAAAGCATTGAAATACTGATTTGAAACTTTGTTAAACATACAAAATAAACTTTAAAAAGTGTATTAAAAAGGAGAGAATGTGAAAAAAAGTAGAACAAAAAGCAGTTGAATGTTAAAAACAAAGAAAAATACAATATAAATAGAAACAATACAAATAAGCCTAAATTAAGAAAACAAGAATTAGTAGAAAATTTGATTATATCACATGTAAAAGGAATTTAAAAAACCTCTGGAAACAAAAAAAAACCTCTAGCTTTTACAATTTAAATGGACATAAAGCAAAAGGGCACAGCCAGACTTATTCAAAAGTAAAAAGAATGAGAATCTACACGCTAGTAAAATGCTTTCCAAAAGAGATTTTTAAAAGATTATTGTAAAATGAGACATTTTAAGGAAAATCACATCCTTCAAAACATCAGTCTCAATACAAAAAAATACTTAATTTGCGTGTATCTAATAAGATAATCTCAAGATATATGAAACTAGATTTCATGGAACTACTGGAAGAAATTGTTAAAGTCACCATTAATGTGGAAGATTTCAATACGCTCTTCAAAATTATGAGTAAACTACGAAAATATTAAACTGTTTTAGAAAATACACATTCTTATTCACGTTCCTTTTTTTTAACAAGAGTGAACAGCATTTTAAGACATTAAACAAGTTTCATATTTCAATGAATTGGTGTCATGCAAACCACATCAAACTGAAATAATATCAAATTAGAAATCATAAACACATAAGAAAAACTTTTGAAAATTAATAATTATAAGACTAAACAACTTGTAGGTTTTAGAAAACAATATAGGATCAGCTCCTTGATGTATTGTCTGTTTTGGTGACTTCCCAGAAAAGCCAGAAAGAAATCAGTGGAAAAGAATGAGTCAGTGCTGGGTCAGAGTATATAGCTCTGAGTAGGCCGGAGAAGTTGAGGAGATCACCTGGAGCAACGAGGTGACGTTATGTTGTGGTGTCAAGGTGCACATGGGTGTGTGTCTGTCCAGTGAGAAGGAGATAGGGGATGGAGTTTCTCATCAAGTGCTGAACTCTCATTTTCCTCATCTCTAAATCAGTTCCTCATATAATGTTTTTCCCCTTGAGGAACATTCTGAGCATCACCCAGTCACGGAGTCTTCAAACCCTGGAACCGTTTTGACTCCTGTCTTGTTTTCACACCCCACATTTGATCCATCAGTCAACCTGTTAACACCCCTTTCTAAATGTAGGCAGAGTCTCATAATTCTCACAACTACCCTATTGGCTCAAACCAATATGATCTGTTGCCTAGACCACTGTAGCCCGATCCTAGTCTCTCCACTCACACACAGTCTTTACATACACCAGCTATGAACAATTTTTTTTTTTTTTTTCTTAGACAAGGTCTTTCTCTGTCAACAGGGCTGGAACGCAGTGGTGTGATCATGACTCACTGCAGACGCTACCTCTAGGGTTCAAGATATCCTCCTGCCTCAGGCTCCCAGGTAGCTGGGACTACTGGTGTATGCCACCATGCCTAGCTAATTTTTTTGAAGAGATGGGGTCTCTATGTTACCCAGACTGGTCTCAAACTCCTGCCCTCAAGCAATCCTCTTGCCTTGGTATCCCAAATTCTGGGTTTAGAGGATTGAGCCACTGTGCTCAACCTGAACAAATTTTCTTTTAAAGGAAAGAGATACTTTTAATAGATAAGGTCAGACTGTTTGTTTGTTTGTTTGTTTGTTTGTTTGTTTGTTTGAGGAGTCTAGCTCTGTTGCCCAGGCCTGAGTGCAGTGACGTGATCTCAGCTCACTGCAAGCTCCGCCTCTGGGGTTCACACCATTCTCCTGCCTCAGCCTCTGGAGTAGCTGGGACTACAGGCGCCCACCACCACGCCTGGCTAATTTTTTGTATGTTTAGTAGAAACGGGGTTTCACCATGTTAGCAAGGATGGTCTCCATCTCCTGACCTCGTGATCCGCCCTCAGCCTTCCAGGTGGCTCACGCCTGTAATCTCCTCGGCTGTGATTACAGGCGTGAGCCACCGCGCCCAGCAAAGGTCAGACTCTTTTAAAGACGTCTCGTCACACTTCAATCTCTTCTATACTCAATCTACTCTAGTCATACTGGTCTCCCTGTTTTTTTGTTTTTTCTTTCTTTTTTTTTTTTTTTTTTTTGTTTTCAGGAACACCAGATATGATTCAAGTCTTTGCATTTGAAGTTCTCCTTGCCTGAAACACCATTCACCATGTAGGTGCTAGCAGAGGAGGGTCTATTTAAGCTATTTAAGCTTAAAACTAAGATCAAAGCTTAGGCAAGAACATGTGAGATTTTAAGCTTGTGATTAGAATCATTACATTAAAAACTATACCATGCCACTTGAGTAGTTTAGGCAAAAACGATTTGTTTGTAATACGTGTGATTGCAGAAAATGATGCTGTATTCATGTAAGGGAAAAAAGTAGAAGGGAGTTTTGCAATAATCCAGCAGACAAGCTAATGTGTCTTTAGTGAATTGATGGGAAGAAAAATTAAGAAATGTTAAAAGAATATATTAAGCAAGAAAAACCCCAATACATGATTACTAACTTGTAATGTGAATATGATTTCAAGTTTTTAACTTAGTCAACAAATTCGTCGGTGGAATTATTCATGAAGATAGGCAACAAGGAAAAGTAATTGGATATAAAGTCTGCAAAAATATTTCTGCAAATGGACAAGAAGTAAAAGAAGCCAGGCGCAGAAAGACAAATATTGCATATTTTCGCTCATATATGGGAGTTAAAATAGTCGATTTCACGGAGGCAGAGAGTAGAATAATAGATACCAGAGGCTGGAAAGAGTGTGAGGTGGAGGGTGATAAAAGGTCGATTAATGGTTACAAACATACAGTTAGATTAAAGGAAAAGGTTGTGACGCATGATAGCAAAGTAGGGTGACTTTTTAATAACAATGTATTGTATATTTCAAACTAGATAGAAGAGAGGACTTGAAATGTTCCCAACAAAAAGAAATGACAAATACTTGCGGTGTTGATTACCCCAAATATCCTGATTTGATCACTGCATATTCTATGCATGTATTAAATATCACATATACCCTACACATATGTACAAATATTATGCATCAATTTAAAAAATGCAAAGACAAGTTTAAATGTATAAAATTATCACCACTAAAATAATGGTTAATAAAGCTGTCAATTCACATCAAATTTTGAGATCCAAGATTTCCAATTGTATACAGATTTATCTTATTTGTTAGATGCTAATATGTACACATTTTACAGAAGAGATTATTGAGGTTTGAGTAATTAACAGTTGAAATTACACCATGATACACATTACTTAAATCTACTAAATAGGCTCAGAAATACATACAAAAATCAAAGATGTTAAAACATGTTCTTACATTTCTAAAATTTTAAAGTTTTGATTTTTATATCTACAATTATTTCACCGAAAGTTTAAATTTTGGTGTGTGTGTGTGTATTGTGTGTGGATTGAGTCAACCTTTGAAATGTAAATGACCATTTATAGTTATCTAAATGTACAGGTTACTAAGTGATATTATAATTTATGAACAAAATGTGAAATAATTATATCAAGTTAGTTAACCTATCCATCACCTGAAATGCTTCACATTTTTTTGTGGTGATAACATTTAAAATATGCACATTTAGCAATTTTGAGATGTACAATACTCTGTTACTAATTATATTCACCAAGTAGTGCAATAGAACTTAAAAGACAAAAATCTTCTTGTCTGAGATTTTGTATCCTTTGACCATCATCTCCCTTTCCCCCATCCCTACCTCTCTAACCACCATTCTGCTCTCTGCTTCTATGAGTTTGATTGTCTTAGATTCCACATATAGGTGAAAGCATGTAGTATTTTTCTTTCTGTGCCTGGCTTGTTTCACTTAGCATAATGGTCTCGATTCTATCTATGTTGTTGCAAATGGCAGAATTACCTTATTTTTTACAGGTTAAATAGCAATGCAATGTGTGTATGTATATATATAATGTATTTTTATACATATGTATATATGTATAAACCTTTTCATTGATTTCTCTGTTGATGGACACTCAAGTTGATTCCATTAACTTGGCTATTTTAAATATTGCTGAGATTAATATGGCAGTTGCAGAAATATCCAGAAGTTGAATTGTTGGATAATATAACAATTCTATTTTTAGTATTTTAAGGACCCTCTATACTATTTGTATGATGGCCGTGCTAATTTACCTTCCCTCTAACAATGTATGAGAGTTCCCTTTTCTCAACATTCTTGCTAACACGTATCTTTCATGTTTTTGATAAAGGCCATTTTGATAGGTGTGAGATGATATCTCACTGTGGTTTCTATTTGTATTTCCCTAATGATTAGTGATGTCGAGCACTTTTTCTTATATTTGTGGCAATTTGTATGTCTTCTGAGAAATATCTATCCAGGTTCTTTGGCCATTGTAATTAAGTTTATTTTTTATTTTTTATTTTTTTTCTGCTTGCTATTAAGTTATTTGGATATTAATCTCTTATCAGATGTATGGCCTGCAAATATTTTCCCCCATTTCAGAATAGATTGTCTCTATACACCGTTAACTGTTTCCTTTGCTCTATAGAAGATTTGAGATTTGTAGGTTGATGCAATCCCACTTGTCTATTTTTGCTTTTGTTGCCTGCACTTTTGGGGTCAAATAAAAAAAAAAACAAACAAACAACAACAACAACAACAACAAAAACAAAACATTGTCCAATCCAATGTCATGTAATTTTTCCCCGTTTTATTCTAGTAAGTTTAGAGTTTCCAGTCTATGTTTAAATCTGTAATCCATTTTCAGTTGATTTTTGTATATGCTACAAAATAAGGTTCCAATTCTGCATGTGGAAATCCAGTTTTCCCATCACTTTTATTGAAGAAACTATCCCTTTCCTATTGCATATTTTTGGCACCTTTGTCAAAATCAGTTGACCAATGCTAATGAATCACTGAGTTCATTTCTGGACTCTTTATTCTGTTCCATTGATTGATGAGTCTATTTCTTTTTGCCAATACCAAGCTGTTTTAATTATTTCGCAGTATATTTTGAAATTAGGTAGTGTGATACCTCCAGCTTTGTTCTTTTTAAAAACTATGACTAGTAGGGGTTTTTGTGGTTCCATATACATTTTATTTTTATGAAACATGTTATTGGAATTTTGATTAGGTATTGCATTCAATCTGTAAATCACTTTGGGTAGTATGTACGTTTTAGTAATGTTAATTCTTCCAGTCCATGAACATTCCATTTATTTATGTCTTCTTCAATTTATTCTATTAATATTTTATGGTTGTCAATGTACAAGCCTTTCACCTCCTTGGGTAAATTTATTCTTAAGTATTTATTCTATTTTGCAGCTATTGTAAATAGGATTGTTTTCCTGATTTTTTTTTTAGGTAGTTTATTGTTGGTGAATAGAAACACTACTGATTTATATGTGTCAATTTTGGATCCTGCAACTTTACTTTATTTATTTATTTATTTATTCTAACAATTTTTTGGTGGAGTATGAGGGCATTCTATACATAAAATCATGCCATAAATAAGCAGTGGTGATTCACTTCTTCTTTTCTTATTTAGGTGCCTTTTATTTCTTTCTCTTGACCCATTGCTCTAGGGAGGACCTCCAATACTATGTTGAATAGAAGTATTAAGAATGCATATCCTTGTCTTGTTCCAGATCTTAGAGAAAAGGCTTTCAAATGTCACCATTGAGTATAATATTACTTATGGGCTTCTCATATATTGCCTTTATTATGTTGGAGTTTATTTTTGCTGTACCTAGTTTGGTAAAAGTTTTTATCATAAAAGAATATACTCAGTTTTATCAAATGTTTTCTGCATTGTATGAAATGATCATATTTTTTTAAAAAAACTATTCTGTTAAGATGATATGTCACATGTATTGATTTGTATATATTGAGCCATCCTTGCATCACAATGATAAATCTTACTTGAACGTGGTGAATGATCCTTTAATGTGTTGTTGAATTCAGTTGGCTAGTATTTTTGTGAAAGATTTTTGAATCTATGTTCATCAAGGATAACAGCCTATATTTTGTAATTTCCTTTTCTGGTTGTATATTAGGGTAATGATGGCTTCATGAAAAGAGTTTGAAAGTAATTCCTCCTCTTTGTTTTTTTGGAAAAGTGTTAGAAGTGTTTTATTACTTTTTCTTTAAATGTTTGGTAGAACTCAGCTATGAAGCCATGAGATCCTGGGCTTTTCATTGATTTGAAATTTTTATTACTGATTTGATCCCCTTACTCATTATTAGTGTGTTCAGATTTTCTATTTCTTCATGATTCTGTCTTGAATGGTTGTATTAGTCTAGGAATTTAACCATGTTTTCTAGGTTGTCTAATTTGGTAACATATAATAGTACATAGTAGTCTCTTATGATCCTTTGTATTTCTCTAGTATCAGCTGTAATGTCTCCTCTTTCATTTTTGATTTTATTTATCTGAATAATCTCTCTTTTTTTCAAGCAAGCTAAAGTTTGTCAGTTTTATTTATCTTTTAAAAAACGCAATTCTTGATTTTCTTGATCCTTTGTATTGTTTCCCTAGTCTCTAATTCATTTGTTTCTACTCTTGTCTTTATTATTTTCTTCCTTCTTTTAACTTTGCATTTAGCTTGTTCTTTTACCTTCTGGTTTCTTCAGGGAATGTTAGTTTAATTATTTGAGCTGTTTCTTCTTTTTCCAGGTAGGCATATATTACTATAAAATTTTCTCTTGTAAGTGATTTTGATGTATCCAATAATTTTTGGTATTTTGTGTTTCTGCTATTGTTTGTCTTGAGATATTCTTTAATTTTCATTTTATTCTCTTCAGGGATCCATTAGTTGTTTAAGAGCATATTGTTTAATTTCTATATATTCATGAGTTTTCAAAATTTCTAGTTTTATACCATTGTGATCAAAAGATACTTAATATAAATCCAACCTTCTTAAATTTGCTGAGGATTATTTTGTGTCCTAAGCTTTGATCTATCCTGAAGAATGTTTTGTAGGTGCTTAAGAAAAATGTTTATTTTATTGCTATTGGGTGGAATGATCTGTATATGTATGTCAAATCGATTTGGCCTAGAGTGTTGTTTTATTTTTAATTAATTTTCTGTCGAGTTAATTTTTCTGTTGTTGAAAGTGAGACTTTGAAGTTCCTTACTATTATTATATTATAGTCTATTTCTCTTTAGATCCTTTAATTTTTTTTTTGTATATTTAGGTGCTTCAATGACAGGTGCATATAGTTTTATAATTATTATATCATCTTGATAAATGACTTATTTACCATTATTTCTCAAAGAATTTTTTCTACTCATATTTTCTGTATCTTTTAACAAAGAATAGGAATGTGAAGCTAGAAATGGAAAAATTATGGTTTAAGTTTTTACATAATTTTAATTAATCTACTAGTTTTAGATAAGTTTATACACAGACATAAATATTAGGGCATACTGACTATATAAAATTACAGCAACCAGATATGGACCTGTTATCAAGATTTCAATTTTTTTCGGTTTCTTAAACATGCCAAGCCTGTTAGAAATTCAGGCGATTTTGCACTGGCTCTTTTCAATATCTGGAAGGTTTTTGCGCCAGCATTTTTCAGTCTCTTATTTTTATTAGGTCTCTCCACAAATATTTCCTCCTTAAAATCAACTCTGAACAGCCTATTAGAAAAACAAACAAACAAACAAACAAGAAAATCTCTGTAGTTATCTAATCTTTTGCTTGTCTTTAGTTTATCTTAAAAATCACATTGCATATCTTTTTTTTTTTTTTTTTTTTTGAGACGGAGTTTCTGTTTGCTCAGGCTGGAGTGCAACGGCACAATCTCGGCTCACTGCAACCTCCGCTTCCAGGTTCAAGTGATTCTCCTATCTCAGCCTCCGGGATAGCTGGGATTACACACACCTGCCACCATGTCCAGCTAATTTTTGTAATTTTAGTAAGACGGGCTTTCACCATGTTGGCAAGGCTGGTCTCTAACTCTTGACCTCAGGTGATTCACCCGCCTCGGCTTCCCAAAGTGCTGTGATTACAGGTGTCAGCTATCACGTCCTGTCTGTACAGCTATTTAAACCTATGTAACTCTAAAAAATGGGTTCCTGTTATATAAAAAGACAGAATATACAATGATCATATCATATTCAATTTCAGGAAAGTTTGACTGTGAATTTGATGGCCAGCCTTTGATTTGGGTATGTTGATAAAACTTCTATTATTTTTCCAATAATTAGAGATAGGATAAAGAATCACTAAAAGGTAGATTTTAGAATGAACAAGTCTAGGCAATTCCTTCCCTACTTTATCTCTCTCAGTTTGAAAAACCTATCAGAGAAGCCTGTCATACACAAAAGAAAATCCTGGAAATACATGAAATACACACTCTGATTTCTGCATTTTATTTGGGAACCTTAGAATTCTAATGACATTCTTGTCAGCATCCATTTGTAATGACCTCTCTGTAATATTTAACACAAACAGAAAATGTGTTGAGACTATGCACACAGAAACTTGTAGGTCACACTTAGCTGTGCTGTATGGTATCACCAAAAAGCAGTGGTGAAACAGGGCTACATTGATTAAGGAAAGGAACTTCTCATCTGCATTTTGTTATTTATAATGTTAATATTAGTACTTCTTTGTTTAAGCCACTACAACTTTTTTTTATTAGTTGTAGCTTACCAAGTCCTAAAAAATGATAACTTCCTTGTTACGAAAGTTACATTTGCTTTGCATTATTCGTCAGTTTACTTGGCTCCTATATCTCTGAATCATTGAGTAGGAACACAAATACTTCCAAATATCTGCAAGAGTAGCTTTGTATCAGAAATTCAATGTAAAATACTCAGTGTTCTGAGCTCAACTGATTATGGAAAATTGCCTTTTTCTGATGAAGTAATCTGCAATTAGATTTTTGTCACCATGGTGAAAGCAGTTTCCTCCAAATTCATTTTAAAAGGAAGTTTGTAGTTTGGAAATAATTTTCACTTCTTTTTAGAGAGAAAAACATTTTTGAAAAATTCTTTTTTCTTTCAAAAAGACCCTGATGCTCAACATGTCCTAAAATATACTTAATTGACTTTTATCGAAATTTCCTTTTCCAATTATTAGCCTAAAAAGACATTTTAAAGTCATAAGTAATCTATAATAAAATGAACACAGATCATAATGTAAATCACTAGTAAGTACATTTTGTATTAAAATATCAATTTTGCATATTTATACATAAAATGAGTCCTTGAAAATGAAGTTTTATTGATTAAACCGAACAATAAAATATGATAGATATAAAATATAAACCTTCCGTATAATAAATGTTCACTTTTTTGAGATTTTTATCATTTATTTAGCTTGAAATTGTCTGACAGCTTAAGCACCCAAAGAGTTATTGATTTGGCCAAAGATACATGGCCACCTAGGGACAGCATCTGGCCTCCAGAGACACTTTCCTGCTGTTCCCCTGCTCCTTTCATTACAATGAGTATTCTGAGTCATTCTGAGGGTTACAATCAAATGAACAATGGATCTGAAAGTAATTGTTATACTTTAATTTTTAGTCATTTTGCAGCTCAAACATAAGGCAGGGCAGTATACTAAATGCTTAACAAATCTAAGAAAAGATTTTCTGAAATTTTTTCTTAGATTTGCATAATGGCTCTGCCTCCCATTGACTTTGAGATTTTAGTATTTAATTAACTTTTGGGTCTTTGTTTTCTCATAATAGACATTCTATAAAAGTAGTTATTATTATCTCTGACCACAGTAAATGTATAAAAGAGTTGAAAGACTGGCATACAATTTCTTATATATGAAAAAAAAAAAACCACTTGTGAAATGTAAAACAGTGAGTTAAGATAAAGGTATTGTGAATATTAAACAAAGACAAAACAAAGATTTTTTAAAGTAGAAGGTGACATTTCAAAAAGAATCACAGACATCATTTGAGTCTTCTGGGTTATCTGATACTTGAATCCACAGCACATTAAATATTGGATAACAGTATCCTCAGTATACTGACTATGAGGTATGGGCTAGGCATAAAGTTCAAAGTTAAACCAAATATAATCCTTGTCCTTAATGGAAGTTAGTACAAGTAAATCAGCTAGTATACTGTAATGAAAGAAATCATAGATGTGAAATATGATGCTAAGTGAGTAGAGAAGAAAGGTTTGGTTAACATTGTGCTTGTGTGTGTTGGGGATTGGTGGGCACTGAGTATGTGCGATATAGCAAGAGTTAAAGACCAATGAGTGAGGAGATAACAGAGGAGTTGCTTGAGAAGTGAATTAAAATTTGCTTTTACCATCCTATAATTTTATCTTATAACATTTTATACAATCTGTCATTTTATCAGTGTGCAATTGTGGATTTAATGTCTAAATTTCCCACTGAAATTTAAGTTCCATTAGGTTATGTCTCTTTTGCCTACTATTTTTTAAAAATAAATTTTATATTGTATTGATGTTACAAGATATATAACATCATGTTGGATACAAAATAAAATGTATTTAAATAAAGGGCTTGTTATAGTGGAACATATTTAATATATGGATCAGTTCACATCGTTACCCATTTTACCTCTGTGGCAAGAGCAGCTATAATCTACTCATTTAGCAAAAATTTTGAATATACTGTTATTAGTGATAGTCCTCGTGTTGTATATTAGATCTTTTGATTTGTTTATCCTACAGATCTGCTTTATATTTTTTTATGTATATTTTCTCATTTCATCCCCCCTTGACAACCCCAACCCTGGTAACCACTGTGTTATTCTTTATCTCCATATATTAACATTATTTAAAGACTCCACAAATGAGATCATGCAATATTTTTATTTCTGTGTCTGACTTATTTCATTTAGCATTAAGTCCTCCAGTTTCATCTAAATGGTAGAAAGTCCTCCTTTTTTAAGGCTGAATAATATTTCATTGGATGTGTATATACCAAAGTTTCTTTATCCATTTGTTCATAGATGGACACCTAGGTTGGGTCAAAGTTTATTTGGTTGCGATCAACCTAACCTTGGTTAACTACAGCAAAATTGGAAGGATGGGGATAGTTCAATGATCCAAAGGAAAGGCTACATAGTAAGGACTAAAATATAAGTGGATTTAGAGTGACCCTTTAAACCTAAATATATATAAGAATATTAGAAATTATTTTCAAATAGAGAGATATTATTAGTTTAGTTTTAGAAATTATTTTAAAACAGAGAGATATTATTAGTTTACTTTTTATTACAGTGGTAACACTTTGGAACATTGAATTTTAAGTAATTTGATAGTATTTTTAAAAATTATGTTCCTCTGTTAATATCTATATTTTAAATCCACTTACGTTTTGAATAAACTAATTATAAAAAGCAACATCATGTTAAATGTACAACCTATATGGTCTCTAATACAGGGTGTTTCGATGTATGTAACGAAATGAAATAAATGAAAAGCAAATTACTACATAATAGAAAACAATGATGCCGCTGTGATAAATTCAGTTTACAGATAGTAACAATCAATAATTTAATGGAGCCATTTATTAGCATGCAGCAGAAGAAAAATATTAGATGATGAAATTCAAAACAATAACTTACCACTTCCCAAATGGATTATAGAAAGGCAAATTATCAAAAATAAAACCTCAATCATCACTGTTGTTTCCTTAAGCGTACAGTTAACAAAGGCACATATATAAAAGAAAAAGGACCAAAAATAATATGTGTAAGAAACAGTTATAATTTTAATAACAAATAAACCTATGAGAATTTCCAAAACATGTTACAATAAACACTATATTACATGAAAGATTTTAAGTCTAGATTGAAAATCTGAAACTTGATTACTGAAAAATACATATTCTAAATATTCTAAATGTTGCTATGGCAATAATTTATGTAGAAAACGAAATGCAACAGCATCATAGATATTGGCTGCAAAGCATAGCTATATATACAAGGGATATTAGCCATCATAGGGCTTATTGCTGTCATTTCTCTGCTTTTTTTTTTTTTAATTTTTATCATCATGACGGGTCATATTTGCATCCCTCTTTTCTTTCCTGTTAATTTTTGATTGAATGCCAGATACAATAATTTTACCTTATTGAGCATTGGACATTTTTACATACTATAAATATTCTTGAGTTTTGTTTTAAAATACAATCAGCCTGCCAAGACTGAATAATATTCCATTGTATCTGCATACTACATTCTGTTTATTCATTAATCAGTGACATTTTGTTTTCATATCTTAACTATCATAAATAATGCTGCAACAAACATAGGAGTACAGATATCTCTTTGAGGTAGTGATTTCATCTCTATTTGGTATGTATCTGAAAGATGGATTGCTGGGTCTTATGTTAGTTCTATTTGTAATTACTTTAGGATCTGCCACATTGCTTTCCATATGGCTGTACTGGTCTACATTCCCACCAACAGTGTATTAGGGTTTCCTTAACTCCACACTCTAACCAACATTTATTATCTCTTGTATTTTTCATAATAAACATCCTTACAGGTACGAAGTAATGCTTTGTAGTGGTTTTAATTGGCATTTCCCTGATGATTAGTGATGTCAAGCACCTTTTCATATTATTTTTAGTAGAGACATGGTTTTGCCATGTTGGCAAGGCTGGTCTCAAACTCCCGACCTCAGGTGATCTGCCCTCCTGGGCCTCCCAAAGTGCTAGGATTAGAGGTGTAAGCCACTGTGCCCGGCCATTTTTACATATTCATTAGAGAAATGTCTGTTCAGTTCCTTTACCCATTTTTAAATTAGGCTATTGTTTTTCTACTATTGAGTTGTAATGATTCTTTATAAATTTTGATGCTAACCCCTTATCAGATATATGGCTTACAAATATTTTTTCACAGTCTGTATGTAGTTTGCCTTATTTTGTTTATTTTTGTTTGTTTGGGTGTGCAGAAGCTTTTAATTTTCATATAGTCTTATTTGTTTATTTTTGCTCTTGTAGCCTGAGCTTTTTCTTTGATATTTAGAAAGTAATTGCCAAGACCAAATGTTGAGGTGCTTTTCTCCTATGTTTTACTTGAAGACTTACGTGGTTTCATTTTTTACATTTAGGTTTTTTATCCATTTTGAGTTGATTGCTGTGTATGACATGAGTTCAATTTCACTCATTTTCATGAAGAAATTTCGGTCTTCCTAGTAAAGACTATCTTTTCCCCATTGTGTCTTTTTGGTGGTCTTGTCAAAAATTAGGTGCATTTATTTCTTGGCTCTCTATTTGGGCTAATTTTTTTTCACCCCTGAGGCCATACCTCTCTGAGTTGTCTACTCAATGGTCCATAAATTGCATATTTACTATTCGTATTAAAGTGGTTATAAATTATTCATGTTGGAGAAATCTGTTCTAGCAGGAAAGTAGCTGGTAGCAGAAGCAGGGTTGAAGTTCTATAACCTTATTGCACTTTATGTCAGAAGACTTAGTACCTAGGCTACCTCAGATATTATAGAGTACAGATTTTTTAAAAATATTACTGCTCATAAGGGCTTATTCCCAGGCTCCAGAGTTTCTGATTTAGTAAGTCTAGAGTGAGATGCAAGGACACACATTTTAAAATTGATCTCTATATGATGCTGATGCAGTGTCCTGTGAGTTCCACTGTAAGGAACTCTGATCTAAAAATTGAGATAAACAAGTAAATGGGATTTGAACTGGTATTGATTATAGTTCTATAGAAGTAAATAGAAAAAAAGCCTGTAACTCAAATTCAAGAACAAAGAAAGTTCCATGAGGAGTTAATTTGAAGCATGTTTAAGAGATGGTGAGGCAAAAAGATCAGTGTCTCTAAAGGAAGCAGTAAAGTGACAGAGAGGCCTTAAGGTAAAGGCAAACGTAAAATACTTAGACAATGACATGTTTTTAAATATGACTGGATATCTGTACACATTTGTTGATTCACTATTAGATAAAAAGCTTGCAAAAAAGGAGAGAAAAATATCGCAAACTAATCAATATACCGTTAACCCAACACTCACAAGTCATCCAACGAGGAGTGTCCCCTCATAATGCTAATTGTGACCATACTCCTTAATAGATACTTCGATGCACTCTCATGAAAATATTTTATTTTATACATAATGAAAAGTTATTTGAAATGTTTTATATGTATGAAATGACTACATTTTTAATTTTCTAGGGTTAAATTGACTTATTTTTCTGGACAGTCATTTATGACAAGTACCTATCTTAGTCCATTTAGTGTTTCTGTAAAGGAATACCAGAGACTGAGTAATTTATTTATAAAAGGTTTATTTGGCTCATGATTCTGATGACTGGAAAGACTGAAGTTGGGCATCTGCAACTGGTGAGGGCTTTGGGCTCTCTCTACTCGTGGGGGAAGGCACAGGCGAGCTGGTTTGTGTAGAGATCACATAGTGAGAAAAAAGGAAACAGAGAGGGGGTAGGTCCCAGGCTCTTTTTAACAACCAGCTCATGAGAATTCATCCCTGAGGGACAGCCTTTATCTGTTCATAAGGAATCCACCCCCATGACTTAAACACCTTCCATAAGGCCCCCTTTCTAACACTGGGGATCAAATTTCGACATGAAGTTAGGAGGGAACAAACATTCAAACCAAAGGAGTAGCACATCATTTAAGGGTTTTACAATATCCCACAGAAATATTTGCCTATCCTTGAGAATATTATCTATATAACTTAGCTTTTTACTTAATCAATTAGAATTCACCAACACTTTTTTATACACAGCAGACATGGCAGGGAGATTTAAATCCTTAATACCCATAAATGATACTGTATCAGGTTTCCTTCCTTCTCCACAGAAATGGTATTTCTAATGCCTGCAGTTGTGATTAGAAGCCATTGTTCAGTAAATTTTGAATTTCATTTGGGAATAAACATAAACATTCTGGAGATAACTGATGATATCATAATACAGGCTGTTCCCAACTTAGACTTCCAGTTATTATTAAATAACATTCCTCATTTAAAACCCAAAGACAAGATATATTGTTGGTCCTTCATTTCTGGCAAAGTAAACCATGGGAAATACAATTTTCTTTACATGCATCGTACTTGAGTTAATGGAGAACAATTGCGAGATCTTACTCCTCGGTGATGTCCAGCTACCACTTTAACATAGTGTTTCTATTTTGGAAATGAAACACCCACCCTCCAGACCTCTAGAAATTTTGGCCACTGTGATTTATAATATCAAATTTCATAATTGTTAAAATAATTTTAAATTATTTTTGTGAGACTCCAAGACCTCTCCCAGCATTGCTGTTGAGACTGATGTTCCATCAACTTAACAACGTGCTTAATCAATCCTATTTTTTTTTCTTTCTATACTGATTACTAAGTTAAGTCTCAGAGAAAGTCTCCCATTAGTGCATAAAGTAGGGCCAGCAAATATTTTCCAACGTGATGACAAGCCTCAAATATTTTAATTTTCGTGTGATTCTAAATTCTGAATTTTATTCTTAAAGCTCCTGTTGACTTATTGAAACTAATACTGACTAAACTATCATATATAATTTTGTTACTGGCAGTTAAGGGAAAGTGTGCAATATAAAAGCACAAAATTAACCCCAGTTTATGGGTTGCTTTATGAAATCATCTGTCGGGCAGTAAAGTCTGACATAATATTGTCTTGTCATTGTATGCAGAACCTAGACCTCAAAAAATTTTTCTAAGACATCTGTAAGCACTTTCTTTTCTAATGATACTTAGTAAAGTCTTTTAGCATGATAGTTGTTCACAGAATGTGAAAGGAGTATACTATCATTTGGCTTATCTTTGGGTTGCTTGCACACTTCTGTTTAGACTTACTATATTAACTCATGTGTCCAGTACTAAGCATCTGTGCAACGCATCTGCCTTACAATTCCACTCCCTTTCCATGCCAACCACTCAGTCTGGGTTCTTCCTCCACATTTCCACAAGAACTCATCCATAACTAAATACCCCATATGGGTAGTGTCCCATCATCTAGGGTCCATTTGCCTGACTGCATCCTAAGACGATTGTAGCAGTCTAATACTCTGTAAATATTTTAATATTTTTCTGAAAACATATATCTAATTTATATTAACACTTCTCAATAGTGGACAGTCAGCTTTACCTATGGTATCAATTTATTCCCACAGTTTTCCACCCAAAATTGACAAACTACAGGCCTTATTTTCAGAGATTTCTAAATCATAGCATGGCTTTCAACCAAGGGGCTTTCATTAATAAATCAAAAAGCTTGTTTTGCCTTGACAGCAAGGGAAGATATACTTTAATTCATACAGTAATATGAGCAGGGAGGTTCTAAGGTCTCCATCGTTTATCCTAAAGAAATTCAAGTAGGGTTTTCATTAAAAAGAAGAATTCCTCCAGACATTTTATATCGCATAATCTTAAGCATTGAATTTCTCCCTCTTCATTTAAATATTTCTCTGCTATTTCACAAGACATGATAGGTACTTCTGGTCTCAGGGTTTTCTGATATAATTTTATGTTGAAAACAGACTCTTTGCATGTCCAGTAAGGAGCTTCCCATTGTCTTTCAACAGTTGTATTGAGTTTCCACAAAGACCTATTTCAAATCTAAAATCCATGTGGTATTTACAAAGTTGTAGTTTTAATCCCTTCCAAATACACCATACTTTATTTTTTTAATTACTTCCTTTTTATTAATGTATTGTAGTTATGCATTTTTGGGGTGCGTGTGGTAGTTTGAAACCTGTATGCAGTGTGTCATGATCAAATCAGAATAATTGTGATATTCATCACCTCAAATATTTTTCTCTTCTTTGTTTGAGGAACATTACACATTGTCTTTTCCAGCTATTTTGAAATATAAAATAAATGATTGTTAAGAATTTCCCAACGGTACAATTGAATACTAGAACTTACTCTAACTACAAATTTTAAAACTTATTTGAGTGCCTAGATCGTAAGATCCTAAAAGCAATGTCTCAGTCACATTTGTAAAAAATTAAATATTTATTTCCTTTCAGATCTCATTAAAATACAAATTTTATTAAAATACAGGTATCAGGACCTTGTAGAAAGGGCTCAGCATTATCCCTACATGAGAGATGTAATTCACCAGAACCCAAGCTGCTGCTCCATTAGCCTCTGTACTTCTTATTTGTTGTGGGAGAGAAGGGGTCAGTAAAAGATAGTAATCCATTTCTCATATTTGGGGACATAATCTAGCCCCTTATGATTGTTCCACATTTCATGGATGTTGCTGGACGTTGTATTTAGTCTGATTAAATCAGTCATTCTTTAGTTGTCACGAGTGACCACTGACCTTACATTTTTCTGTCTTTTTGAGAAGCAATTATTATTATATTTTCAAGTTAATGCATCAATTAATTCTATTGATTTTGAAGTGTAAGTACTGCTGTAATACTTTATGATAGCATGCCATTGAATTAAATGTTCCTTTGGGAGAACTGTGAAAGTGTACTAAAGTCCACTCCACATAATTGAAGATTAAATGTGGCTATATTTAAAACAATAAGGATAAGAGGGGCTAGCCAAATCTGTTATGATGACACACCAACAATCCTTGTTAAATGTCTTGCTATACTGGCTTTATCATGTCAACTCCAGGTAAATCTCTCAAGGAAATTGCCTTGTTTGGTCCCCAGTCTCCTTCCTGTCATTCTCCATGAACCAATTGCCTTGTATATCTACAAGATGGAGTTTTTAAACAGATAGTGGAAGTCAATACACTCTTTTTTTAAATCAGAGCAATATCATCTTGTTACCTTCCTAGAATTCTGCATCAGTTAATTTTTATTAGAGAAGAAGTTCAGGGAAATCCCAAAGGCTTTTGGAGGTCCAATTATAGTCAAGTCAGAGGTACATTTGGCTCACATTCAATTTAAAAATTGTAGGTTAATGTGTTTTCGTTTTTACATAATGTCCTCATCTCACTCATACTTTAATGTAATGGTGACATAACACAAAGCATATCTCCTGTCATGTTTTTCGATTTTCCACCAAAGCATTTATGTACCCTCCACATTGTACCTTTGGGCCTTTCAGAGTGTTCTCTTCATCCCTCCCATGCACGTTGCACACTTACTGTCTATATCTAGTTATCTCTAAAAGTTTCTCATATTTCTTGTAAACATTTCTCTTATATCATTGCCTAAGATCCTGGCCTCTTTTTTCAGGGATTGTGTTAGATCTCTTCCCTTCAGTTGATCATTTTCAGATTCTTTCCCATTTAAGCAAGGAGGAGAATTGTGCCCCTCATCAACTATTTTATGCCTCATTTGTGATTCTCATCACTGAATTTTAATTCAACCAAAATAAATATATGGAGTATATGTTATATCCAAAGTTGAAACTATTTTTCAACCTCTCAGCTACTGTTAATGTGCTACCAGTTCTGCAGTGGCAAACTCATCAATTTTCTCTTTTATTTGTAATTCCGTTTTTCAGTAGTTATGTAAACAATTTCACTTGGTTTTGTTCTTCCTCCTTTTCTTCATCTTCACTTTAATAACACTTTTTAATTGGTAGGAAGTTATTCAAGGGGAGAAAGTATCAAATTTTTATGCTTATCTAACACATATATGGTAACTACTCTCTGCATATTTTCTTCCCAGCCCCAAAGTCAGGTTACAAATAGCACCAAAGATAAGAAGATACACAATTTGTATCAATAATATCAAATTCTTGATTATCTCTTATTCTTGCATTGCTGATCTAGATTTGTCTGTTTCCTTTACATTACTATTGTTTTGGAAAGAGTATACTATACCATTTGTTAGTTTGGGAGGGAGTAGAGCAGTTTGGCTTTCTCAGTGTATGTTTGCTAAATTTCCACCTTCACCCACTGCCATCAGTTAATATTATAATCTGCGAGTGTCTCGTCACAAAAGTTTGTAGCCACATTGGCTATAGAATTATTTCTTTCATTTAGTAACTATCTAAATTAGTGGTATACTTCTCCGATCATTTATTCTAAAAATCCATGATAGCAGGATGCACTGGTCTTCTAACACTTCTCTTTATATTGTTCTAACTCTAACATAATACATTTAAATTTAGCTATAATCTTGATATGGCCTCTATCTACTTGTGGATTCTTTTGGAAAATTAATAGCTATGGGTTAGCTTATGGATAAATATCATTTCTTCCAAGACAGCATCAACAATAGAAGCATCAGAAGATTTTTTCAAAACTGCAAGGCAGTACTACTTACTTTATTTTGTTTTAGTTTCTATATTTATTCTACCTTCAGGGTTTTTTTGTTTTATTATTATGATTGTTGTTGTTATTTAATTTACAAGTACTGTCACAATAATAAGGGAATGGTCTAGCTCCTTTTTGCTCTATTTGGTGAACCATGATTTATACACTAACAATTTTCAATTATATGTTATACAAATTTTATTAAGACTTCTGTAAAATGATTTGCTAGCCTTTGAAAAACCTGACAAAAACAAGCAATGGTTCTAGAAAGGATTCCCTATTTAATAAATGGTGTTGGGAAAAGTGACCTGCCATATGCAGAAAATTGAAACTGGACCCCTTGCTTACACCTTATACAAAAATTAACTCAAGATGGATTAAAGAGTTAAAGGTGAGACCTAAAACCATAAAAACCCGAGAAGAAAACCTAGGCGATACCATTCAGGACATAAGCATGAGCAAAGACTTCATGACTAAAACACC
Source organism: Theropithecus gelada (assembly GCF_003255815.1). NCBI lineage: Eukaryota > Metazoa > Chordata > Mammalia > Primates > Cercopithecidae > Theropithecus > Theropithecus gelada. The sequence goes on along the minus strand of NC_037685.1, from coordinate 520,930 downwards.
AAAAGCAATTACAACAAAAGCCAAAATTGACAAATGGGAACTAATTAAACGAAAGAGCTTCTGCACAGCAAAAGAAACTATCATCAGAGTGAACAGGCAACCTACAGAATGGGAGAAAAATTTTGCAATCCATCCATCTGACAAAGGTCTAATATCCAGAATCTACAAGGAACTTAAACAGATGTACAAGAAAAAAGCAAACAACCTCATCAAAAAGTGGGCAAAGAATATGAACAGACACTTCTCAAAAGAAGACATTTATGCAGCCAAAAGCATGAAAAAAAGCTCATCATGACTGGTGATTAGACAAATGCAAATCGAAACAACAATGAGATACCATCTCAGGCCAGTTATAATGGCAATCATGAAAAAGTCAGGAAACAACAGATGCTGGGGAGGATGTGGAGAAATAGGAACACTTTTACACTGTTGATGGGAGTGTAAATTAGTTCAACCATTGTAGAAGACAGTGTGGCGATTCTTCAAGGATCTAGAACAAGAAATGCCATTTGACCCAGCAGTCCCATTACTGGATATATACCCAAAGGATTATAAATCATTCTATTATAAAGACACATGCACACGTGTGCTTATTGCAGCACCATTCACAATAGCAAAGACTTGGAACCAACCCCAAAACCCATCAATTATAGACTAGATAAAGAAAATGTGGCACATATACACCATTAAATACTATGCAGCCTTAAAAAATAATGAGTTCATGTCCTTTGCAGGGACATGGATTAAGCTGGAAGCCATAATTCTCAGCAAACTATCACAGGAACAGAAAACCAAACACTGCGTGCTCTCACTCATAAAGGGGAGTTGAACAATGAGAACACATGGACACAGGGAGGGGAACATCACACATCGGGGCCTGTTGGAGGGTGGGCGACAAGGGAAGGGATAGCACTAGGAGAAATACCCAATGTAGATGAGGGAGTGATGGGTGCAGCAAACCACTGTGGCACACGTACACCTATGTAACAAACCTGCACGTTCTGCACATGTATTCCAAAACTTAAAGTATAATAAAAAATAATAACAATTTGCTGGGAGGATTTTCCCTTATTTAACTGGGATTGCATAAGCAGATATTCTGGAATAAAAACATCATATCACTTTTTTAAATCCCCTTTCATTTTTTTGGCAAAAAGTTCATTAGCAATTTTGGTTCATAGATGTGCAAAAATTCTACTTCTATAACCAATTGGTATCATCATAAATGTTAAATTGTAAAACAAAAAGAAAGAAGGAATGAAGGAAGAAGAAGCAAGGAAGGAAGGGAGGGAGGGAGGGAGGAAAGAAGGAAGGAAGGAAGGAAGGAAGGAAGGAAGGAAGGAAGGAAGGAAGGAAGGAAGGAAGGGGCATGTTTTACTTAACATCAATAAAGTAATCTTTATTATTGATTAGTAAAGCATACAATCATAAGGAAAAGCATTAGTTCTGGTAGCTGAAAAATCAGACGCAGCTCCCTAAATTTACCACTTTCTTCACTTGGATGCATTTTGAGCACAGAGTCAGACCCCTGTCTGGAAAGGAAAATCACTTAGATAAGGATTCTCACAGTTTTAAAAATACCTCAATAGTCACTAGCCACATTTATTTGCTGTTTATTCCCCATCCTCACTTCTCTTTCATTTTAACTTTATATGCAACTGTTCTAATGCATTTGATGAGGGTAATTTTATTTTTACGTGTTCTGTAAACCTATGTACTACTGTTTATGTGTATTTTTAGGTTAGTTGTACTGTGCAATAGATTTCATAATTTATATTTAATTTTACACTAAAATTTTTAAAAAATATTCATGTACCTTATGAATATTGATAGTATTCTACCATGTTCTTTGTGAAATTTTTCCTAATCCATTGCTTTAGAAATGGAAAACCAGATTGTTCTCGTTCCTCACTACTACAATCTCTAATAATATATACATTACATAATATATATGTGTGTATATAATATATATATATGCGCCCATATTAGCATGTGTGAGCATGTCTCTGTATGCACAACAAAAAATAAGATTTCTAGATCATAGTGCTTATATGATCAGTTTGATCAAATGCTGCCTGATTGCTTACCAGAATGGCTGCATCAGCTTTGTTTGTTGCCAGTGGTGCATGAAGCTTCCATATTCCATGTCATTGACAACACATGGCATTACCTATCATTATAATTTTTGGATTTCGATGAATGCAAAGTGAAGAGCAACACTGTTTTAAAATTGCATTAATTAATGTATACATTTGAACACATATTTATATGTTTGTTACTTTTTGACTTTCTTCTTTTATAAATTGCATTTTCCCTGTTATTCTATTTTAGTTCTTTCATTTCGTTATAGGTGTTTAGGAGTTCCTTATATATTCTAGATATTAGTAATGATTAGATTTTAGATGCTGCACATATTTTCTCTAAATAGGGTATTTATGTGTTAAATCTGTCTGTTAATTCTTAATTTTCACTTTAGTCTTTATGGTTTGTGCTCTTGATGTCTTGTTTAAAAAAATCACACTTCAAAAGAGTTGAACTTGGGTGTTTGTGAACTATTTATCTTATAAATATTATTACAATTTTAGGAGATCTTCATTTTCAGCTTGAATTTGGATTGAGATTACAATGAATGTACAAATTTATCCTAGAAAGTTAATGTCTTTATATATTGAAGTCATCCAAGCCAATAGCATGGAAAATCTCTCCAAGTCTCCATTTAGTTCCTGTGTGATCCTTTTTAAGTTAATTTCTAAAATGTGTTTTTTTATTGCAAGTATGTTATTTATATTTTCTAGTAGAGTATTGCTGGTTTTGAAAATATAATTGATTTTTTAATTTAGTCATCAATCCTTTTCAATAATTTGCTGATCTTGTTGGTTTTCTTTGTTGAAGAAAATCAATGAACCCCAGGACTAAGAGCCCCAGATACTGGAAAACTGTCATCAACCACCTCTGTTTGCCGATTCTCCAACAGCCTATGTCTGTAGGCAAGGACTCAACCATACATCTTTATTTAAAAATCAGAACTGGAAGTATTATACAGTAATACGTCGGTTTAAAAGGTTTGTAGGGACAGAGGTTGGAGAGATGCTTAAATGAGATTTCATCAGGTTCTCTGCACCAAATGCTTTTACTATACTCTGAAATTTTTATGCCAACACTGACATTGGATGGTTTGTGCCTATAGCAGAGAAATAAAAACAGAACTTAAAAGATCATATCCTCACTGCTGACCTTGGTGTGTTGTCACTGGCTGCCCATCACCCCATGTAAGTCCGGAATATCCTTAGATCTACCTTGCAATTTATCAGCGTTTAATTTGTTATTGATATACATTCTTCCATCTCTTTTCTGTAGTTTCTAGGGCTGCTATTGAGGGGAAAAGCCAACAGTTGATGCTAATTTTTCATTTTATCAACAGGAAGACTGAGCTTGAACTTTCAACTTATTATTTTTATTTGTATAAACATTTATACTTTGCTAAAATTAAAATTCATTATTGATGTAATTACAACAAAGTTTTAGTATAACATTCAATTAAAAGTAAACAAAGTTATTGAAGTTGAAGTATCAGGCAAAATGAAATGAATGAAACCTGTAAAAAGTTATACCAGGTTTTTAATTCTGAAACAAGCTGCTCCAATCAAAAGTATTATTTAGCTCAGTTATATGTCTCTAATCTTGGATTTGGATTATCCCTTATTTATTTATTTTTACATACATTTATCTTATTTTATTCAACTTTCTGATTTTTTAATTTTTAAGTTCTTAAGTAATTTTAACCTTTATTTTAGATGCAGGGGTATATATGCAGGTTCATTACACAGATATATTGTGTGATGCTGAGGACAGGGGTACAAATGATCCCATCACCTAGGTTGTAAGCATAGCACCCAATAGGTTTTTCAGCCCTTGTTTCTCTCACTCTTTCCTTCCTCTAGTAGTCCCCAGTATCTATGTTTTCCATATTTATGTTCATGTAGGATAGTCTATTTTTTATCATTAATTTTCAATATTCTTTTAGAACACTGACTTAATTTTATATATCTCTGTGTACTGAGGTCTGAGAGCAGAGCTAGGCAGGTGGAACCGCACAACATATGTATTAATAACATAAATCGTAAAAAAAAAACAAAACATAAATCGTGGCCGCCAACTTGTTGATGAATAAATGTAGAACAGGAAAGGTACATATTTTGAGTATTTTAGAAATTATTAAAGTGTAGTTTTACAACAATTAAGAATGATAGATCTTACTGCTTGAATCAGTTCCTAGCTCTGCTAGTTATTTAGAAATGATGTGATTCGGATCAATAGAATTAATCTTCCTTTTAGTTTCTCCATTTATAAAAAGGAGGTAAGGATAATGCCTATTGTTGTATTATATATATGCTAATGTTATAAAACACCTCAATATAAATAGACCTTTCTAAAACAACTGGCCTGCATTCTTCGATACCTTAACATCACATAAAAATAAAGCTGAGGCATTTTTCTCTAAGGAGACTAAAGACACATGAAAACAAAATGCGGCCGGGCGCGGTGGCTCAAGCCTGTAATCCCAGCACTTTGGGAGGCCGAGGCGGGTGGATCACGAGGTCAGGAGATCAAGACTATCCTGGCTAACATGGTGAAACCCCGTCTCTACTAAAAATACAAAAAATTAGCCGGGCACGGTGGCGGGCGCCTGTAGTCCCAGCTACTTGGGAGGCTGAGGCGGGAGAATGGCGTGAACCCGGGAGGCGGAGCTTGCAGTGAGCCGAGATCCGGCCACTGCACTCCAGCCTGGGAGACACAGTGAGACTCCGTCTCAAAAAAAAAAAAAAAAAAAAAAAAAAAAAAAAAAAAAAAAAAAAAAAACAAAATGCAATTCATGTTCATTCCTTGGATGCCAGATTTTTTTGATAGCTATAAAGTACAACTTGGGGACACTTGAATTTCATATTGGTTTTATATTAGCTAATAATTGTTTAATTATTAATATTGTATTCACCACGGCTGCCACCTTAACATTTCCTTTAGTTTAACCAAACTTTAGACAGGCTTCTTCCCGCCTCCTCTAAACTTCCTTTTACCTTTAGTCCTTAGAAAATCAGGTTGGCATAAGCAAAGAGCTTCCTCTCCTCTCTTTTCTTAGAGTATTTACTTTAGGTAACTTATAATTTAAAAATATTCTTCTGTCTGTTTAGGATGTAAAGCTTTAAAAGCCTGCAGTCAGTTTTTGTAAGCCACAACATTTTAATTTTATTTTATTGTATTTAAGTTCTGGGATACATGTGCAGGATGTGCAGGTTCATTACATAGGTAAACTGTGCCATGGTGGTTTGTTGCACCTATCAACCCATCCCCCAGGTATTAAGTCCAGCATATGTTAGCTATTTTTCCTGATGCTCTCCCTCCCCCATCCCCCGCAGGTGAACCCCAGTGTGTGTTGTTCCTCTCCCTGTGTCCATGTGTTCTCATTGTTTATCTCCCAGTTAAAGGGGAGAACATGTGGTTCTTCTAAATTTTCTATTTTATTTGCACAGAGGTGTTTATAGTATTCTCTGATGGTTGTTTGTGTTCCTCTAAGGTCAGTGGTGATATCCCCTTTTTCACTTTCACTCTGTCTATTTTATTTCTCTCTCTTTTCTTCTTTAGAAGTCTAGTTAGTGGTATATCTATCTTATTATTTTGGTCAAAAAACCAGCTTCTGGATTCATTTACTTTTTTTACTTTTTGAAGGTTGTTTTTTTTTTTTTTTTCCATCTCTGTCTCCTTCAGTTCCACTCTGATCTTGGTTATTTCTTGTTTTCTGCTAGCTTTGGGGTTTGTTTGCTCTTATTTCTCTAATGCTTTTATGTAGGATTTGGTTTGCCAAATTAGGATGTAGGTTTGAGATCTTTCTAGCTTTTTGATTAAACCACATTTTTTTTTTAAGGATCTGGGATCCATTCCTTTGCAATGTAATCATCAAGGAATATAGTGTTCCTATCTCTGAGTCTTTGTAGGAGAGTAGACACCTAATTTTTGTGTGTTTTGCTCCAAGCAGTAAAACCACCTACTGTCATGAAGATAAAAGAAAGTTGACTTTTACTTTGGTTAAGAATAATCAGGAAACACAGAAGGTCTACCCCAGCTTTTAAAAACCCTGACATTGCTTCGGTGGAGGTGAATTCAGTCTATGTTCTGATCTCTCTCCAGGATTGAAATAGACATTGAGTATGGTTTTTCTTAACTATTTAGCTTAGACTGGTGAAATTTCTCCTTTGGCAGTATTAATGTTAACTTTTCTGAGTTTGGTAATGTATTATGATATGTAGGGCAATGTTCACGTTATTAAGATATACATAAGTGTTTAGGAGGTGACACATCAAATAATATCAACTGTCCAATTATTTAGCAAAATGTCTCTCTGTCTCTCTCTCTTCTCTCTCTCTGTGGGCATGTGCATGTGCACATGCATACATGCATAAGTAATTGACCAACAGTGAGAGCAAAGTGAGAATGAGAGTAAGAGAGAAAGACAGAAGAGAGATACTGGTGAATAATCAGATGGTGAAATGGAATGAATGGACATGGCCTTATGAGATAGTATATACAACATATTACCACATCTGTTATAGTGATTCTGGGGGCATGGTCCTCTTCATGCCTTAATTATAAGAAAATCTTTGTCTCTATTTAGGACTTGATTTTTTTTTTTTTTTTCTGATGGAAAAAAAAAGATCAAAAATGCTTGTGTCTAAGCATTATACTCTATGATTGTATTATCTTTAATCTACACCTTGAGGTGATTAATTAACATTTGAAATACATTAACAGAATCAATGTAACAGATGTGCTTTCCTGTACCTATTAAATATCGTTATTGAAATCTGTACCAGAGGGCATTTCAATTAACCAGAGAAATATTAAAAATCAGTTTTATTCACGAAATGAATGGTTTCAAGAAAAGTGCTTGGGACACACTGTCTTTGTTTTTATGGGTCTCACAATTTTATGGAACTCACTTTTGTTGTGAGAATGAGTTACAAGAAACTAGAAAGCTGATCTTTGAATACCTCCTGAGCAGTGCTCAGACTCTAATTCCCATTAGTCCTGTTGTTCCCCTACTTCATAGAGAATACTGTCTCCTCACGTAATTTCTGCTTCTGGATAGATAAAGTGTGAGCCTTTCAGTGAACCTACGAAAAACAGGACTAATACATTTTGGGCTGAATTTACTCTAATATTTGTTTTCATAATTATATTCTACATATTAGTGAAGTTAGAAAATACCTCTGGAGAGTCTACCACTCAAGTTAATTAATATTTACCAAAAGAATTTTACAATTAAGAACCACTACTAGATTGACTTCGATTAGTTTGCAACATTAGTTTTTAGAACTGTTGTGAGGATTTAGAGAGATAATAAATATGTTGCTTATAATATTACCTATTGTATTCTAAAATTCAATAAATTTCAGATGTTATTTCATACTAATATTAAACATGTGCTGCTTCTATTTTTTATTTTGAAATTTTTGGTTGAGGCAAGGTCTTGTTTTATTGCCCAGGGTTGTCTTGAACTCCTAGTCTCAAACTATTCTCTACCTCCCAAAGTGCTGAGATTACAGGAGTGAGTCACAACTCCTGGCCAGTATATCTGCAACTTAATAAAAAATGTCGATATTTATTTTTAAAAGTTACAACAGTCCTGCCATAAAATCACGCTTATTTAGTAATACACTTTATCAGGCAGAGCTGCTACAGTGAACAGGATTCTCCTAATGGTTCAGATAAAGGGAATATTTACAGAATTATGAGCAGGCTTACCAGAATATAGAAGAGATGATGAGCTATTCAGAGAAAAGCAACTGTGAGGAGCTATTATAACACCCATGTCTGCATTGTTAAGGGTAGAAAACGGTGTTAGAAAAATCTGAGAAGTGTACTCAGAAATGCTGTGTAGTACAGGAAGGGAACAACTATTCTCTGACAGGCAGTGCTAAAACATGGAGAGAATGGGAAGGAATGGCTGACCTTCCTCTTTCTCTGATCTCCTGTCAGTAACTTGCACTGTACATATAATAGAAAGCCAGAGAGCAGTGGAGCCCAGATGATATAACCCACAGGCTCAGTCTCCAGGACGTCCAGGAAGGCACAGAGAGATGGATAATTTAAGGCAATCAGGAAATAAGCTGTCCACATTCTTTTATTGTCAGATGCAAATTATATAGTGTTAAAAAATTTGCAACAGATGGCAAACTACATAAACCATTCTCCAATATTTTTTTTGTTGTTTTAAACTGACACAGATAGAATGAAACACGTATGTCTGTCAGTTAATGCTTTGTGAGGCATAGGTTAGTTCAAACCTCAATCTAACCTGCTGGGCACCTCTCCTATCTGTAAACACTGTCTTCACGCACTAAGGCTTTAAATTTCTATGACTATATAAACGTCTTCACTGACTCATGGACTTTTTTTCTTTGGTGTCTCATTTTACAGTGTTTGGTATTTCTCGTTTAAAACAAATGGTTTCTCATTTGACAGGTGATAAAAATAAATGTTTCATTTACCACCACATTAAAATAAGTTGACAAAAGTTCTTTATTGTTATTTCCTGTCACTTTTCTTCATCAGGCCTTTTTTTTTTCTTTCACACTCAGTGTAACAGTAATCAATGTGCCCTCAAAATGTATTATGTTTTATGGTTATATTTTCCCCAAATGCAAGCTATGGAAGTTAATAGTTTATATAGATCTGTATAGGTTACAGAAAAATAAGTAATAGTGCACTTAGGGAAGGTACATTAACTACAGATAGATATCGCGTCCCACCAAATGGCACGTCTATTCTGTACTGAATCTTGCTAACTGTATTTTTAGAGAGTGTTTTAAACATTTTAGTGTAATGTACCCGTTTGAGTCTAATTGAATGTTNCGGGGTTTCGCCTGTGCTAGCCAGGATGATCTCGATCTCCTGACCTCGTGATCCACCTGCCTCGGCTTCCCAAAGTGCTGGTATTACAGGCGTGAGCCACCGCGCCAGACCGATTTCATTCTTGTCGTGGCTGCATAATATTCCATGGTGTGTATGCACCACATATACTCTGCAGATTATCCCATCCACCACTGAGGGACACCTAGGGTGATTCTATGTTTTCAGTATGGTTAATAGTGTATTGATGAACACATGAGTGCATGTGTCTTTTTGGTATAGTGTTCTATTTTCTTTTGGGCATATACCAGTAATCCCAGTACTGGGATTGCTGAGTTGAAGGATAGTTTGTTTTAAGGTCACTGAGAAATCTCTGAACTGCTTTCCACAGTGCTGGAACTAATTTACATTGTCACCAAAAGTATATGTGTTCTCTTTTCTTTGCAGCCTCACCAGCAGCATCGATTGTTTTGTGACTTTTTGATAACAGACATTCTGACTGGTGTGAGATGTTATCTCTTTGTGGTTTTAATCTGCATTTCTGGAATGATTAGTGATGATGTACATTTTTCAAATATTTGTTAGCTGCTTGTATGTCTTCTTTTGAAAAGTGTCTGTTCATGCTCTTTGTACATTTTTTAATAGAGTATTTGGTTTTGGCTTTTTGATTTGTTAAAATTCCTTATAGATTCTGGATATTAGAACTTTGTTGGATGCATAGTTCATGAATATTTTCTCTCATTCTGTAGGTTGTCTGGTTCTAATTTTTGTTTTGTTTTGTTTTGAGATGAAGTGTCACTCACTCTGTCACACAGGCTGAGGTGTAGTGGCACAATCTCGGTTCACTGTAACCTCCACCCTCTGGGTTCAAGCAATTCTCCTGCCTCAGCCTCCTAGGTAGCTGGGATTATAGCCTGTCATTATGCCCTATTAATTTTTGTATTTTTAGTAGAGATGGGGTTTTACCATGTTGGTCAGGCTGGTCTTGAACTCCTGACCTCGAGTGATCTGCCCACCTTGGCCTTCCAAAGTTCTGGGATTACAGGCGTGAGCCACTGTGCCAGGCATAGGTTGTCTGTTTATTCTGTTGATACTTTATTTTGCTGTGCAGAACTTAGATCTTTAATTTATTTTAGTAATATTTAGGTTATTTGTAATGTGATTACTTAGTTTAAAATTTATCAACTTGCTATTATTTTCTGTTTGTCCCATCTGTTCCTTTCCCCTCCTTTTCCTCTGCCTCTGCCATTTTTTGATTGACTGATGCTTTTGATTAACTTTTGTCTTCCTGAATGCTCATTAGCTATAACTCTGTTTTTTTATGTCAGTGTTTGCTTTAGTGTTCACAGTATACATCTTTAATTTATTATCCTTTTCCTTCATACTGTGATGATCTACTACATTCCTAAAATAAACCTTCAAAATTCTATTCAGTTACCCTACTCCTAGCCCTTGTGTTATTTTTGTCATACAATATTTAAATACATTACCTTTATTTACATCTTGAAATGTTTAGTTCACATTTTAAATAGAGTAATTAGACTCATTGCAACAAATGGGCCTACATGAACATCAAGTAATATATTACTATTAAGGACACTATATTGTTACTACGTTTAATTAAAGTCAATTTTCCTCTAAAGGTATTTAATAAGAAAAGTCTGATATATTTAATTATGTTGTTATTTCTAATATTCGTCCTTCCATTAGGTATATCTGAATATCCATCTGGTGTCATTTTGCTTCTGTGGTAGGCAGTCCTCAAGATTGTCCCATGATCCCCAATTCTTGGTATTTACAACATATGTATTTTCCTCTTACATTGTACTCCAGCTATATGATGAATCCTGAGCCAGTGCTACGCAGATAACCTACTCATAAATTCTTCACAATATGAAGCTTAGTGAATTAATAAATACTTATTGCTTTAAATTGCTAAGTATTGTATGGATTTTTGTGCCACAGTATGTAACTAATACAGATTTTGATAACTGGAAGTAAAGCGTTGTGATCTAGGAATTGCTTTGAAATGACAGTAGGTATTAGTGAGGGTCTAAAATTACTTGAAGAGAGTGACATAAATGTTATTTTAAAAATCTGGGCAGAGATAGGCATCTAATTACATTTTTCTGCATATAGTTAACCAGTTTTCCTAGTACCATTTACTGAAGAGACTGTCCTTTTCTCAATGTATGTTCTTGGTGCTGTTGGTGAAATTACTTGGTTTATTAAAAAAATGAATTTATTTTTTGGTTCTCTATTCTGTCTTACTGTTTATTTGCCTGTTTTTATTCTAACATCATGCTGTTTTGGTTGGTATAGCTCTGTAGTGTATTTTGAAGTCAGGTAACATGATGCCTCCAGCTTTGTTCGTTTTGCTCAAGATTCCTTTAACTATTCAGAATCTTTTGTGGTTCCATATAAATTTCAGGATTGTTTTATCTATTACTGTGAAGACCATCATTGAATTTTGGAGATGGATTTCACTGAATCTGTAGATTGCTTAGGGTAGTTTTGGCATTTTCACAATATTAATTTTTCAAATCAATGAGCATGGAATATCTTTCCATTTTTTGTGTCCTTTTTAATTTTTTTCATCAGTGTTGGGAAAAATAGATAACCATATGCAAAAAAGTAAAACTACACTTCTATCTCACATCATATACAAAAATCAAATCAGAATTAACCAAAGATTTAAATCTAAGACATGAAAGTATAAAACTAATAGAAGAAAACGTTGGGAAAATGTTCAAGGACATTGGTCTGGGCAACGATCTTTTGAGTAAGATCTCAAAAACATAGGCAACAAAAGCAAAAATAGACAAATGAGATCACATCAAGCTGAAAAGATTTGACAGACCAAAGGAAATAATCAACGAAGAGACAACCCACAGAACTGGAGAAAATATTTGCAATTTATTCATCTGACAAGGGATTAATAACCGAATAGATAAGAAGCCCAAAACAACTCAATAGCAATATTGCGGGATCCTTGGGGTGTTGTTTTTCTGACCAGAAACCTCGGTGGCCAGCGGTGTCTTTGCCTGAGTTTCATTCAGGCCCACTGGGCTCATTCAGCCCACTCAGCCTGGCAGGGTGTGCTTGGGTCATACTACAGGCCTGGATTCCATGCCTGCCAAAGGCAAGCCAGGTGTGGAGTGGTGAGGGATATGTGAGCCAGCGAGTGTGGGTTCTGCCCACTGAGCACAGTCAGACATGCTGGCTCCTGCAACGGGATGGGCAGCTCCAAGTACCGGCATGGGCACCGGTTCTCTGTGAGGCTGCAGCTGAACCTGGCGCACTGCAAACAGCTTCCACAGCTGCCACAGGGGAATGCAGTGGTGCCCCGGAAGCTTGGAGATTCTGGGAACGGCAAGGTCCCAAAGAAGGAGTCACATCCCTGGCTTGGGGAGCTCCCAGGTCTGGGGTCCCCAAAGGATTACGGCTGTTCTCTCCTTCTCTTCACCCACAATGTGATCATAAAGGGTGTGTTTAGCCTTGTTTGTATCACAGCTTCTACAGCCATGCCATTCAGCCAGTCCCAAGTCCTTGTCCTGTGTGCAGGAAGAATGACGTGTGTGGACAAGTGGAGGGCGAGCAAAGTGAAGATGAGCTTTATTAAGTGACAGAAGAGCTCAGAGGAGGCCCTGGAGTAGGTGGCTCCTCTCTGTAGACAGGTCGTCACACGGAGTGTTCAGCTCCCAGCAGACAGGAGGGCCTGGAGTCTGGTAACTCCTCCCTGCAGCTGGTCATCTCAATGTCTGCTCCGTTCTGGCTGAGCCCAGGCTTTTATGGGTCTCAGAGGGCAGGAAGTGCACACCAATGGGTCCATGAGTGGCCATGAGTAGGCCCCAAAAAGGCACCACAAGTTCCCACTCCAATCTGTAGGACTGGCAGCCTGGCCCCCAGAATTCAGGCCCTCCCTGGTCTGAAGGTAGGGACCTGTCCCCTTCCACCCAGGAACCTGACTGCCTCCTGCTGCCATTCATAGTGCCCAGGCTGTAGGTGCCAAGAGGCACATGCAGGCCAGTGGAGAGCTGCCCTCAGCACCCCCCATTGGCTTCCCTCCTGTGCTCAGCGAGACTCAAAGTTTGGAGGGAGCTGAGGTGGTGGGGGCTAACATGTCAACACTTCCCCAAGCATGTGCACACCTGTCCAGGCTGTGACAGCACCCAGGTTTGGCCCCAACTTTGTTCTGAGATCAGAGCGGGTACTGACAGCAGGGAGAAGTCAGGCAGTGGGAGTGAACATTTCTAGGCCTTCAAGCGTGGCAGGGACCTTCCTAAGTCCCTAAGAGTGCAGGGATGCCTGGGTCCACAGCTGCAGTTTGGGTGGCTCCAGCTGTGGTGGGGGTGGGGCAGGGACATCAGAGCTCCTTCCTGCTCCATGGCACAGGAGGCCCAGGTCTGCCGGTTAGGCAGTGGCAACTGGCCCTGGAGAGCAGGGCTCCTATCTGCTCATGGCCCCTCAGGTATACAGCGAGGCCCAGGAGGGTGGGGTTCCTGCCAGCTCCATGGAGCAGGAAACGTGGGTTCACAGCTATGATTTGGGAGCTCTTGCAACACCCGGAGACTTCTGCCCCACCAATCTAGAAGTGGGACTTTCATTTGTCCCCATCTCCTGGCTCCACGGAGTGTGCAGCAGTGTGAAGCCCCAATCGCGCCTCCCTGCTGCAGCCAGAATGGTGACAGCAGCTGCTCCAGGTGGGCCTCTGCTGCCATCAGCAATAAACCCAAATAATCTGATTAAAAATAGGCAAAGTATCTGAATAGACATTTTTCAAAAGAAGACACACAACTAAGCATATGAAAAAATGTTCAACAGGCTGGGCGTGGTGGCTCACGCCTGTAATCCTAGCACTTTGGGAGGCCGAGGCAGGTGGATCACCTGAGGCCAGAGGTTTGAGACCAGCCTGGCCAATGTGGTGAAAACCCATCTCTACTAGAAATACAAAAAATTAACTGGACATGGTGGTAGGTGCCTGTAATCCTAGCTACTTGAGAGGCTGAGGCAGGAGAATCACTTTAACCCGGGAGGCAGAGGTTGCAGTGAGCCTAGATCACACCATTGCACTCCAGCCTGGGCAACAAGAGTTGGCAACTGCATCTCAAAAAAAAAAAAAAAAAAAAAAGGGAGTGGGGAGGGATTGCATTGGGAGTTACACCTGATGTAAATGACGAGTTGATGGGTGCTGACGAGTTGATGGGTGCAGCACACCAACATGGCACAAGTATACATATGTAACAAACCTGCACGTTATGCACATGTACCCTAGAACTTAAAGTATAATAATAAAAAAAAAAAGTTAAACATCACTAATTATCAGAGAAATGCAAATCAAAACCACAATGAAATATCTCACTGAAGGTGAAATGACTATAGTAAAAAGGAGAATAACTGATGCTGAAATGGATGTGGAGAAGGGAGAACCCTTGTACACTGTTGGTGCCCATGTAAATTAGTACAGCCACTACGGAGGTCCTCAAAAAACTAAACTTAGAACTACAACATGATCCAGCAATCCCACCACTGTGTATATATCCACAAGAATGGAAATCAGTATATTGAAGAGTTTTATGGACTCCCATGTTTACTGCATCATTATTCACAATAGTCAAAATATAAAATCAACCTAAGTGCCCATCAATGGATGAACGAGGAAAGAAAATGTGATATATATGCACAGTGGAATATTATTCAGCCACGAAAACGAATGAAATTTTATCATTTGTAGCAATATAGATGGAACTAGAAGGCACTATTTATTAAGTGAGTTAATCCAGTCACAGAAAGACAAACATCATATATTCTTACTCATATTTAGGAGGTAAGAAAGTGAATACATGAAAGTAGAAAGTAGATTGGTGGTTACCACCTAGCATAAAGAAAAGATAAAAGTTTAAGGTGATAGATATCATAATTACCCTGATTTGATCATTACACTTAATATAAACATGTCAAATTATCACATATAGCCCAAAATATATGCATTTGTTAAATAAATACCGTGGGGGTTCCTGTGATGTAGGGGCAGAAAATTAAGCAAGACTGTCATTTGTAGTTACATGGAAGTTAGAATTGCCTTGATAAAATGGGTTTATAAGCTAGGGAGAATTCTAAACAGATTTTCAAAAGAGCTAGTTAATTACTTCCTGTTTCATATTGTAAGATGTGAGAAAATTATTCTGCTGCAAACATGTCCTAACTTTCAAGGAAAAGAAGAATGAAAAGGTAGAATCTAGAGCCCAGGTGGCAGAGCTGAGAGCCATGGAGAATTTGTTTGTTTGTTTGTTTGTTGACGGAATCTCACTCTGTTGACTAGGCTGGAATGCACTAGTGTAAGTTTGGCTTACTGAAACCTCTGCCCCCCAGGTTCAAGTGATTCTCCTGCCTCTGTCTCCTGAGTACCTGGGATTACAGGTGTGCACCCACCATACCTGGCTAATTTTTTTTAGTAGAGGCGGAGTTTCACCATGTTGGTCAGGCTGGTCTCGAATTCCTGATCTCGTGATCTGCCAGCCTCGGCCTCCCAAAGTGTTGGGATTACAGGCATGAGCCACCTTGACCGGCCTGCCATGGAAAAATTTTCTCAGGCATTGAGAGGTAATCAAGGAATTTCCAACATTTGCCTGGCAGGATTTCAGAAGTGACATGAATGAGGGATTGCTTTTGCCTTTTATTTTATCCCCTTTTGAATGTGAGGATCTATAGTGGATTTTCTATGTATATGCCATGATTATATTTTGTGTGGGTGAGGGTTGAATAAATTGTTAAATGTCATAGGTTATGAGACGCTTATAGTTGAGGAGCTGTACTAAATAAAACAAACCCAAGGAGCAAAATCCAGACTTAGACGTAATTCAGAAGACAAGATTCTATATTTTTAGGTGATGTTTTAATGGGATGAGATTTTGTAGGCCTTGAGAAAGTATGCAAATCTTTTGCGGGTTGGAGTTATATTAATCCTTGGGGGCCAAAGGGCTGACTGCGGTAGTTAACCTCAAGGAGGCCCCAGTGATTCCCAAGTTCTGTAATCATAACTTTGCATAGTATCCTACCACGCTATACCAGGGTTTGTATGTGAGACTAATAACATACAATCTAAGTGATGGATGGCACTTCCAAGGTGAGGTTATAAAAGATTATAGACTTCACAATGCCCACTGGATCTCTCTCTCTGTTTCTGATCACTTGTTCTGTGGTAACTCAGTCAACATGTCGTTCGGACACTGATGCACCCTTTAGAGAAATCCGTTATGACAAGGAATGGAAACCTCTGGCCAGCAGCCACTAGGGATTGAAGTTTGCTAGCAATCAATTGCTTGACTGTGTTAGCAGATTCTCAAGCCCCAACTGAGTGTTAAAATAACCAGAACCCCAGCATGACTAAATATCTGTGTAAGTCTTTGTCCCAGATCCCTTCAGCTAACCCATTCTTGGAGTCTAAAGTCTCAGAAAGTTTGTGAGATAAATCTTTATGGTTTTAAGATGCTATGTTTTGGGGTAATGGTTTATACATGAATAGACATGCAATACATCATCTACCTGAGGAAATTCCTTTAATATTTCTTGTAGTGCAGGTGTGCTGGTGATGAATATTTTCTGATTTTATATTTACAAAGAAAAATCTTTATTAACATTTTGAAAGATATTATTAATAAATATAGATATCTTGGTTAACAGCCTTTTTTTCTTTCAGTGTTTTAAAGATGGCTTCTTTTATCTTCTGTATTCTTTTTAATAAGAAGCCTCCTATTATTCTTACCTTTGTTCCTCTACATTTAATGTACTTCTATCTCTGACTGCTGTATTTTTTTTACTTTTAAACACTGAGTTTGAAAAATTTGATTATTGTGGTAAGTAACTTCTAAGATGACCCCAACATTCCTTACTTTCTGGTATTTAAGTGCTTGTGTAATTCCCTATACTTAAATTTGTGGGTTGGACTTTGCTTCAAATCAAATAAATATAAAAAATGTAATGGGATATCACTTTTATGATTAGGTTATATAAGATGGTGACTTCTATCTTGTTTACAGAATCTCTCTTTTGTTGGCTTTGATTAAACAAGTTGCTATGTTAGAGAGTCCCACCTGGCAAGGAACCGAAGATGTCCTCCAGTCAACAGACAGCAAGGAATTTAGCCCTTTTAGATCAACAATCCTTGAGGATATGAATCCTGCAAACAACACCTAAGTGGGCTTGGATCTGGATCCTTCCCCAGTCAATTCTTCAGATGAGACTTAAGCACCAGTTGGTATTTTGATTGAAGCCTTGTGAGACAACCTGAAGCAAAAAACCCAGATAAGAAACCAACAGAAACTGTGAAATAATAGATGTGTGTTGCTTTAAGCATCAAAGTTTTAGGGTAATTTGTTATGGAAAAATAAATATTATAATATGCATTAATAAATAAACTTTTGTTTGTTATTCAAACAAACCATTATAATCATTATCTATAATGTAATCTTAAATGGGAGAGGCCTTTGGATTCACTTTCTATGAATAATCTTTTGCTGACATATGTTTTCCATGTTGACAGAATTAATACTTAATGTATAGTAATTCCTTTACTAGTAATAGTCATACACATTTCCAAATGACATGTATTTATGAGAATATTTTGAATCAATAAAGTTAATATGGAGAATATTTGGGTTTTAACTACTTGATTGCTCTTTTTAAAAAGTTATTACAATTTAATGAATCTCATATTGTATATTTGCATAGGATTTTCAATTCAGATTTCTATGTAAAAAATATTGTAAATGAAATAACCCTCCAAAAAATAAATGTGGATTTTGTCTGAAAGCAGATCAAATAAATGTATTTGGTTATATGGATCCCTAAGAACAATTGCAGGCACCTTTTGAGTATGTGGCTCATTTTTATATGTACATATCATAGATTTGTAGCTATATAAGAACATACCATGCACACTAAGGTATACAAAAAATAATTAAGAATATTTAAAGTATACCAGGTACTATCCAGCAAAAAGCCTTTTAAAGTGGCTCAGAATGTAATTTTTTAATCTTAGGTTGTGGAAATTACAAACTGTTTTAGAAATGTCTTTGATAACAAGAGTAGTTCCCAAGATTTGTCTATCAGAAACAGCTGATATTAAGATATCTACATGGTAATTTTTCCTAACTTTAGTTATGTGTCATTTTTTCGTTATGATAATCTTACAGACAGACTCTGAATCACAATTACTCTTTATTAACACTGCCTAGGCTGATCTATATTCCAACAACTAATTGTCTTTGTATATAAATATAGGTATACAGGCCGGGCGCGGTGGCTCAAGCCTGTAATCCCAGCACTTTGGGAGGCCGAGGCGGGTGGATCACGAGGTCAGGAGATCGAGACCATCCTGGCTAACATGGTGAAACCCCGTCTCTACTAAAAATACAAAAAACTAGCCGGGCGTGGTGGCGGGTGCCTGTAGTCCCAGCTACTCGGAGGCTGAGGCAGGAGAATGGCGTGAACCTGGGAGGCGGAGCTTGCAGTGAGCCGAGATCGCGCCACTGCACTCCAGCCTGGGTGACACAGCGCGAGACTCCGTCTCAAAAAAAATAAATAAATAAATAAATAAATAAATAAATATAGGTATACATACACATATACATATATATGTATAGTTATATATATAGATATATAGTTATATATCTTTAATTCCTACTATATTGAAGTAATTATTTACCTTTCCCATTGGGGAGTTTGCAATTATTCCTCTTTTGACTGGAGTTAGTGGCCAAACGGACTCATTTACCACCTTTGCATAGAAAAATTTCTAATCTGGTTATTTTGGCAATAAGCAAATTTTGCACCTGAAGCCTGGAAATCAAACTCCAATTTAAGATAACTGCCAAATCGTAGTAATAACTGAAGTAACTGAAAACCTGATATAAAAGCTAGCACGGTATATCAGAAGTGTATTACCTCAGCCTGTGAGGCAAGCTACTCATGAACACTTTGGGTTACATCCTGAAATCATTTTTTATTTTGAGTTGTCACTCATTTTCAGCTACAAGTTTCCTAGAATTTATGGGGAAGACAATGAGATTGTAATGTGCAGATATATTTGAAGATTATTCAAACATTTAAAAAAGTCTATTGCTTATTGAAATTCAGCAGAAGGCACTTAAAAAAAAAAAGACCCTTATAGTTTTAAGAAGATATTATTTTATAGAAATATATTAAAAGTATTTCTTTTTCTCAGAATTTCTTTTATATAAGAAATCTAGTAGTTATATCCTACATAAGGGCACATGTTACTCAAATATTTTGCAAGACTTCTTTGATGTTCTAGGTTATAATTTATCCAGAAAGAAATCCAGCCCAAGCTTGATCTGCTGAGTGGTGGGTTCTTCAGGGTTCATATCAAATAGTTGGACTTGGCCTGGAGCAGAGGCTCACGCCTGTAATCCCAGCACTTTGGGCGGCCAAGGCGGGTGGATCAAGAGGTCAGGAAATCGAGACCATCCTGGCTAACACTGTGAAATCCCGTCTTTACTAAAAATACGAAAAAAAAAATTAGCTAGGCTTGGTGGCGGGCCCCTGTAGTCCCAGTTACTTGGGAGGCTGAGGCAGGAGAATGGCATGAACCCAGGAGGTGGAGCCTGCAGCGAGCAGAGATCGCGCTACTGCACTCCAGCATGGGCAACAGAGGAGACTCCGTCTAATAATAATAATAATAATAGTAGTAATAATAGTTGGGCTTTAGCCAGGGCTTTGTCAAATACTAATGAAAAAGGCCACCTGCAAGTCAACCTCCAGGCCCAATAGGAATCTGGGCAGTTGGATTTTAGTTCTTGTTCATGACAATCAGGAAGGAGGAGAAAAAAATTAAAAATATTCATTTTGAAGGATGTAGTTACATATTGAAGAAACCAGAGAAAATTGAATACTTGGTATGGATTGACAACTGTGGGAAAGGTAACAAAATCTAGTTTAATATTTAACTTGGTACCAAAACTTCCTCCCCTACAGAATAGTGCATAATAAATGATGCATAGTTTTATATTGAAACGTGAAATTTCGCTCTACAGTCACAATTCCACATTTAAATGAAAATAACCTAAAAGGAATTACATTTAAAAATTGTATACATGGTGCACTACAGGATGTATCAATATGCATATAAATAGTAAAATGATTACTATAGTCAAGTAAATGAACATATTCATCACCTTCCAAAGTTACTTTTTCTGTGCTAACAAAGCCTAGAATCTACTCTGTTAGCAAACTTTTAGTATACTATACTTTGTCATTAACTGTAGTAGCCACACTGTACATTTGATATGTGGACTTATTCGTCCTACATAACTGCAAGTTTGTACCCTTTGATCTACTTCCCTGTATTACCTCCCCATCCCTGCTCCTGGTAACCTCTGTTGTACTCTCCATTATATGTATTCTAAGTTTTTAAAAAAATCACGTATAATTGATATCATGTGGTATTTTTTTCTGTGTCTTATTACCCTAAGTGTAATTCTGATTACAAAATGATGCTAGTCTTATCAGATTTTGGCTTGATTATTTACATAGGTGTAGCAATAATGGTAACTCACCAGGCTGGGGGATGACTTTTTAAATAACTTGTAAGGTTTTAAACACGTAAGTCTAGGAACACTGTAAACCAAATATCTGACAAAGTTTCCCAAAAGAACCTTGTAAAAATTGACTCCATGAAGCAAAGATTAATCGCATAAAAGTATCTATTCATACTTTATTAAATAAGCATTATTCTCAAGTATGATATTTCAGGTGAGACCTTGGCTACATGTCTAATATTTATAATCAAATACTGGTAACAAGGAGGACAGATTCTTATAGAACCTATGTAATAAAACTTAGAAATCACCAAGTTCTAGCGGGCTCAGGCAGGGAGAAAAATATAGAATTTGCAAATGTTTAATTTCTGTTTATAATAACATTAATTGCTAATTTTTAAATAATTTGTAGGTAGCTTAAGGGAAAAGAGAAACAACTTTTTTTTTTTTTTCTGGAAATTCTAAGTTTACCAGAATGGTCTCAAGGTTGTATAAGTGATATCAACTTACAGATTATTCTTAGAAGACTGCATCCAAAAGTATATGGCATAGTCCTGTTTTGGGGGTTCCAAGATAGTCCTTACTTCTTTTAAAAACAAAACACTCTGGCCGGGCGCGGTGGCTCAAGCCTGTAATCCCAGCACTTTGGGAGGCCGAGATGGGCGGATCACGAGGTCAGGAGATCGAGACCATGCTGGCTAATACGGTGAAACCCCGTCTCTACTAAAAAATACAAAAAATTAGCCGGGCGAGGTGGCGGGCGCCTGTGGTCCCAGCTACTCGGGAGGCTGAGGCGGGAGAATGGCGTGAACCCAGGAGGCGGAGCTTGCAGTGAGCTGAGATCCGGCCACTGCACTCCAGCCTGGGCGACAGAGCGAGACTCCGTCTCAAAAAAAAAAAAACAAAAAAAAAACAAACAAAAAAAACACTCAGGCTGGTAGTTGAATGCAAGAGTCTTTAGGGAAGAATTAGAGGTAAATAGTAGCATACGTTAAGAGTTATTTATTGCTAAACACATCTGAGAATGGTTGTCAATAAATGCACTAATCTTGGCTGAAATCTTTATATGCTGGGGTATGGATAGGTTGACTATTAGCTTCTCTAGGCTTGCCTAGGCTAAGACATTTCTGACTATCTAATGGGTGATGCTAGACATATGGAATATAGCCAAGGTAACCAATCTTCCTATTGATGGTGGAAGATGCAAAGGCGTGTGGGTGATAACAGATGAGGGTGCAGGAATGGATAAAGCATTGATGCAATCAGTCTATCACAAAGAAAACCAAGTGACTTAATACAAGTAAAGCAAGTAATAATATCTTTATCATTAAATTAATACACTCAGTACAATTTATTTTTTTCTTAAATTGCACGGAAGATGTGAAATTCTTCATAGTTTTCCCTATACTTATTTACCAACTATTTGCTGGTTACCTACAGCTGTTCAATGTGTTTTGGCCGAAAATCAGTAATATATATCCTCAAATAATACACAATTTTTATGGGTTCTTAATGATTAAAATGCATGGTAACCTGTTTTTTAGTGTCATGATAATACTATGTGAGTTCAGAGAAGGAAGCAATCCAAGCTAACTACTGGGGAATGGATAATGTACAATGCTTCGTTGCAGGTAACATGTTAGCTGAAGCTTGACAGATAAATAGGACTTCAATAGGTAGAAATGACAGGGTTTAGCTATTGCAGAAAAAAATAGTGTAAATAAATGAAGACAATAAACTACAGGACATGTTTTGGAGAAAATCAATGACTATATGAAACTATACATGTAGGTGAAAGAGTTGGATTAGATCTGCACTAACTTCATATAAACCTTAAAATTTTCTTTGTAAAGTCTATCATTTTACATGTCCTCTGTATTGTTCTCATAAAATTTGAGGATGAACCAAAACACAGTCCAGTTTTTTTAAAGCTTTAACTGTTAAAATCCCTGAAAAATTTTTAGTTTACAGTGTTTGTTTTATTCCTTGAGCTAACCTTTATATTTAAAATATCAAACATAGCATATACCATATCTGCACAATTATTTTAAAAGATTACATGAACCAAAATTTGCATTGCCAAGAAAGACTTAATTGTTAACATTCAAATTGTGTCCAGAGTTGGTTCCCGCTCGTGGGTTGAGGGTCTTGCTGACTTCAAGAATGAAGCCACCGACCTTTGCAGTGAGTGTTACAGCTCTTAAAGGTGGCACAGACCCAAAGAGTGAGCAGCAGTTTATTGTGAAAAGCGGAAGAACAAAGTGTGGTAGGGGACCCAAGTGAGTTGCCCTGCTGGCTGGAGTGGTCAGCTTTTATTCCCTTATTTGTCCCCTCGCATGTTTTGTTTCTGTCCTATAAGAATGCCCTTTTCTCAACCCTCCCTGAGACTGGCTACTTTGAGAATCCTGCTGATTGGTGCATTTTACAGTGCACTGATTGGTGCCTTTTGCAGAGTGCTGATTGGTGCATTTTACAGAGCGCTATTAGTGCGTTTTACAAACCTCTTGTAAGTCAGGAAAGTTCCTGATTGGTGCATTTTACAAACCTCTTGTAAGACAGGAAAGTTCCCCAAGTCCCCACTCGACCCAGGAAGTCCAGCTGGCTTCATCTCTCAACTACCCCTCTAAACAGCACACCCTAACCCCTCTTGGGAATTGGGCAATGATTGCTCTAGCTGCTTCCTGCTGGATAGGGGCAAAGAAGGGGCCCTGTAGTTGTAGTGTCCTCCAGAGGGGAACACTCTAGGCTATTTGAAGGGCCAATGGGTCAGTCCAGGGGTCCTCCCTAAGTGTTGTCAGTTGAGCTCATTGGAGGTTCCATTTGTAAGACCCTGTGTAGCTTGATGGACTCATTCCTGGAGGAAACAAATTTGACAAGGAGGTTAAAAATATAGGACCTGAGGGCAACTAATAGCAAGATGGCTGTCATGGGACCTAGAAAGGGGAGAAGCCATGTCGCCAAACTCCAGAGGTTGATATAAGAGTTTGAGAGGTGTTGTCTAATTTCAGAAGCCTTTTCCTGTAAATGCCAGGTGGCATCTCATACTGTCCCTGACTGGTTAGTGTAAAAATAACACTCTTTCCCTAAGAAGGTGGAAAGTCCTTCTTTCTCAGCAGTGAGGAGGTCTAGGCCTTAGTGGTTTTGGAGAGTCACTGTTGCCAAAGAGTCTATTTGGGATTGTGGAGTAAGGATAGATTTCATTGTTTCTTGCAAACTGTCTGAGAAATCCTTTGAGAGTGTGTGGTAGTAGGATAATGAAGTAGATAAACTGACTATTCCGGTTCCTGTAGCAGTGGCCATTCCTAACCCTATAAGTAGGGGTATTAGTTTTATGGCCCTGTGCTGACAGACTTGAGCTCTGAGGGGCACTGATAGGGTCTGATTTCCTGGGACTATGTCAATGTTGGGACTTAGGAAGACTAAGGTGCTGGTGCCTGTCCATTTGCTGGGGAGGCAGATACAGATTGAAGTTCCATATAAGAAAAATATGCCTCGGCTAGGTAGACAGAACTGGTTGTGTATGCTAAAAATGTGTGTGAGTTTGTTGTTTTCATTTTTCCATACTCCTAGAGTACTTGCCAAGGTAGCTCTGGTGAGTGGCTGGAAAGGGGTGTTGGGAGTAAACTGAGTGGCTCCCTGTGTTCTATTTTCCCATTGGAGAAAAAATTGTTTTGTATCCACTAGGAACTATTCAAGAGAGCAATTGAAAGAGAGGATGAAAAGGCATTCACCAGTGGTAGGGTCGCTGCTGCAGGAGGTCCAGGGGTGAATGGTCATGCAGGGTGTATGTCGGCCATTACAAAACCCGGACTGTTTGTTAAGCAGGGAAGAAGTGATGATTCTGGGGGGACCTGAGAAGCAGACAAGCCGTCTGAATGAAGCTGCTTGGGTGACTGGGAAGTTACTATGATCAATTGGGGTTTGAAGTTGTAGGGTGTAATTACACTGATGGGATAGTAGGTGCCCCATGGGCAGGCCTGATAGCAGGTTGCGTTGGATGTGGTATTCACCGCTACAGGGCTGTGTAAGGGCTTTTCATTGCTCATGTAATAGGTGAGGTTAGAAATGTAAGAGCGTTAAAAGATGGATTGTGTGTCCTGTTAGGGTCTTTTTCATTCTATCAGAGATGGGGAAGTCAGCTAATGATTGCATATTTAGAAGTTGGAAAAGGTTTTATCCTTCATAACAGGGGTGGTAGGTTAAGTTAGTAAAGAAATCCCCTTGACTTAGGCCTATGGGTAAAGTCTAATTGCCAGTCCTCTCCAGGATAGTGCCCTATTCTTTGTTACCCCAGAGGGCAATTACAATGGACCAAAGGATTGTTCCTTTGGCATACCTCACAGGCTTTGACTACTTGCTGGATGGTCCGAAGGAGATGTGGTCCTGCAAATAGGGATTTGGCCTTTTGATGAGTGTTCTCAATACCCATATGACAAGTTTGGGGGAGGTTCTTAAGTATTTTCCACTGGCTGGCTTCGGGTATGAATACCTTTCCCTCTTCTGTCGTTAACTACCCCAAGGGGAGAAAGTTATGCCCCCATGACAGTTCCCATTCTGTTTTGGTCAGGGAGTATTGGGGCTTAATCGCTTGGAGAGGGTTGTTCCATACCAAGAATCCTTCCATAGGTATTTCTAATGGGAAGTTCTGCCTGGCAACAGTTTTGGTATCAGCATCTGCCCAACGGTTTCCTTCTGCCTTTTTTCCTTCACCTTTGTGATGTCTTTGGCAGTGTGAGACTGCTACCTCCTTGGGTTTTTGCACTGCCTACAGTAACTCCATGATTTCCCTGTGGTATTTAATGAGGGTTCCCCTGGAGGTTAGGAACTCCCTTTCTTACCATATTGCAGCTTGAGCATGTAGGATTTGATAAACATGCTTGCTATCTGTATACACATTTGTTCATTTTTCCTTTCCGATTTCTAAGGCTCCGGTAAGTGTCACTAGTTCTACTAACTGGGCGCTGGTCCCTGGAGGAAGAGACTTACTTTCAAGTACTGTTACATCACTAACTATGGCATAACCTGCTCTTAGTATCCCATTCTCCACAAATGAACTTCCATCGGTATATAGGTTAAGGTCAGGATTAGCTAAGGGGACTTCTAAGAGATCCTCTCAGGTGGCATAAGTCTGGGCTACAATTTGTTGGCAGTCAAGCTCAATTGGTTCCCCATCCTCTGGGAGAAAAGTAGCATATGTGCATATTTGAAGCAATAGTGCCTCAAGGAGTAGCGCCTGGTATCTAAGCAGGTGGTTGCCTGATAGCCATAAACTTCCTTTGGCACCTACTATATCATTTACATGATGAGTAGTCCAGACAGTGAGATCCTTTCTTTGTTTTTTTTTTGATAGCCTCTGATACTAAGATGGCCACCGCTGCAACTACCCATAAATAGTGAGGCCGGCTTTTTTGCTACTACTTCAATTTCCTTACTTAGGCATGCCACTGGTTGTCGGGTGGTCCCACAAGTCTGAGTAAGGACTCTGAGAGAGCTATTCTCACTCTCTCTGTGACGTATAAAGAGGAATTTTGTCCTGTGGGAAGGCTTAAGGATACAGCTTGTACTAAGGCCTGCTTTAAGGTTTTGAAGACTGTTTGTGCCTCTCGTTCCCATTCTATTAGATAAGTATTTGCCCTCTGAGTCTCCTTGATTAGAGTATAGGGTAACCTGGCCATCTCGCTGTATCCAGGGATCCATAGGTGGGAAAAGCCGGTGATCCCAAGGAACCCCCACAACTGTTTTAATGTCTTAGGAGGAGGATAAACAAGTATAGGCTGAAGTCATTCTTTGCTGAGGGCTCTTGTTCCTCTGGCTAAGATTATGCCTAGATATTTGACTTGTTGTAGGCAGAGCTAGGCCTTCAATTTAGATGCCTTGTACCCTTGATTAGCTAGAAAGTTCAAGAGATCTAGAGTAGTCTGCTGGCATAAGGCTTCCAAATTGGTAGCCAAAAGTAAATCATCCACATCCTGAAGGACAAGAGTGCCTGGACTTCAGAAGTGGCCTAGATCTTGGACCAGTGTCTGACCAAACCGACGAAGGCTATCCCTAAACCCTTGAGGCAAGACCATCCATGTAAGTTGGGACGTGTGGTCTGTGGGATCCTCAAAAGCAAAGAGAAACTGGGGTTCAGAGTGCAGGGGAATGCAGAAGAAGGCATCCTTGATGTCTGGAACACTGAACCATTCTGCTTCCTCTGGTATTTGAGAGAGCAGGGTATAGGGGTTGGATACAGCTGGTTATAGAGGAATTACTGCCTCATTGATGAGTCTAAGATCTTGCACTAGTCTCCACTGACCATTTGGTTTTTGTACTCCTAGAATTAGGGTGTTACAGGGACTGCTGCATTTTCTTACTAAGCCTTGAGCTTTTAAATGTCTAATAATATCGTGTAATCCTTTATGAGCTTCAGGCCTTCAGGGATATTGCCTTTGATAAGGAAAAGTGTGGGGGGGAGTCTTTTAGCCTGATTTAAACTGGGTAAGCATTTTTTGCCGATCCAAATTGTCCTTCCAATGCCCAGACTTCAGGGTTGATTCTCTCCTCAAGTATGGGACAACAAATGGGTAACTTTTCCCCCGTATTCCTGTAGATAATAGCTCCAACTTTGGCTAATATGTCCCTCCCTAATAAGGGTGTGGGACTTTCAGACATAACAAGAAAGGCATACAAAAGGAGCAAAGTCTCCCAATTACAACTGAGAAGGTGGGAGAAATACCTGGTTACAGGTTGTGCCAGGATTCCTCAGATGGTAATGGACCTTGAGGACAGCTGTCCGAGGCAGGACATTAACACTGAGAAAGTCCTGCCAGTGTCCAGGAGGAAGTCAATTTCCTGGCCCTCAATGGTTAAACTTACCTGGGACTCAGTGAGGGTGATGACATGAGCTGGCGCTTGCCATGGGCACCTCAGTCTGGTTGTTGGATCATCTGGTTGGAGGCTTCTGGCCCAGAGAACCTTTGTCCTCTGGAGCAGTGCACCTTCCAGTGATTGCCTTGGAATAGTGGACTTGGGCGAGGGAGTGGCTTGTTTCTTGTTGGACAATATTTTTTTTAAGTGTCCTTTCAAACCACACTGATAACAAGCCCTACCGAGTGATTGGCCTGCTCCGTTTTCTGTCCTCTCTGAACCACCTAGGTTTGTTTATCTGAGGGCCATGACTAAGACCACGGCCTTTCTCTTATCTCGCTTTTCCTTTTCGGCCTGTTCCTCTTGGTCCCTATTATAGAATACGGAGGTTGCCAGATTTAATAATGCCTTCAGATTTTGTTCAGGGCTCAGGGCTCCCTTTTGGAGCTTTCTCCTGATATCTGCACTGATTGGTTAATAAACTTATCTTTGTGGATCTATTGACCCTGGAGGGAGTCGGGTGACAGGCGAATATATTTTCTTAAGGCCTCCGTAGCCGCTCGAGGAAGGAAGATTTTCTTCCTTTTCCTGAGTTATGGTGGATATCTTTGAATAATTCATGGGCTTTTTCCTAATTCTCCTTAGTCCTTCTAGAATGTAGGCCAACAGATGTTTGAGACTCCAGTCCCCATGATCTGAGTCGAGGTCCCAGTGGGGATCCATACTGGGGACTGCTTGCTGACTAGTTGGGAATTTGTCCCTTTCTTTGGCTGTCATTCTATCATTTATTTGACTAAGATACCGGGTATCTCCAAACTCGGACTGCAACTAAAGCCGCATTCTTTCATTAAAGGCCAGGGTTTGATCTAGTAATAGCATGACATCTCTCCAAGTGAGATGGAAGGTTTGCCCTAGACCCTGTAGTATATCTATATACCTATCAGGATCATCTGTAAACTTCCCCAGGTCTACCTTGATCTGTTTTAAATCAGAGAGGGAGAAGCGGACATGTACCTGGGTTGGGCCAAATTCCCCTCCCCCTAGAGCTTGAAGGGGACGTAACCAATAGCCTGGGGTTTTTTATGGTCCCATGGATATTTCTTTGCTTGCTTCCTTCTGGGTAGGGGAGATTAGAGGAGGCTTATTATTAATAAGAAGGGAAGCTATAGGGAGGCTAGGATATGAGTGTAAGCTGAGACGTCCTCCTGTGGGATGTAAATCATAAGTTTTGCATACTTGTGGATTATCCTTCAATGAAAAGAAAGCTTGGACATAAGGTATTTCACTCCATTTGCCTTCCCTCTTACAGAAAAGGTCAAGCTGCAGGATAGTATTGTAATTTATACTTCCCTTAGGTGGCCATTTTTCCCCTTTTGAGAGAGAATATTAGGGCCAGGCTATAGTGCAGAAAAAAATGAGCCACTTCTTTTTCAGGGTTTCTGAGTCAAATTGGCCCCAGTGGCTTAGGATGCATTTCAAGGGTGAGCCTGTTGATTCCTGAGTATTTCCCACTTGAAAGAAAAAACTGCCGATGTTTTTGTTGTTGTTGTTGTTGTTGTTGTTGTTGTTCTCCCTGCCCAAGAACCGGCAGCGGTCCCTGGACCCTGCTGTTCAGAATAGTTGCACTCATCGAAGCAGTAGCAGAAACACTAGTTTTCCTCTTAGACCAAAAACAGAACCGAGGAAGGTTGGATTTAGTGGCCCTTACCGAAGCATTCTCGAAACCTGCTAGTTAGAATCCTAAGCATTTTATCCTGTTGGTATTGGGACCTTCCCCTTGTCCTATAAAGATATGCCTCAACTTGGAGTGGAGGGCCATACCCTGAGGGAGGTAAGGGATCTCTCGGCTAGGAAGAATGATGACTTTTGTCTTCACTTCTCATCATATGAATAGGAAGGATATAATTTCTGAGGCTCCCCGTATCCTAGCTTTGGGAATAGCCTTTGTTAGGCATGCTAGTCTGAGGAGAGATCCTAAAATTCCAGAAAGTCCCCCTACCAATGGGGCTTCAGGTGAAAATTATGTCTTTCTGACTGGTGAGGCTGGGTTCCTAAAAAAGGAAACAGAGTCCCAAAATTTATATGAGAAATCATCCTTATAGGAGAAACTACAGTACCACCAGGGACAGGGAGTGGTTTTTAGAAGTGGGAAGAAGAAGCCTTGAAGAAGAGAGGCAGGAAGGTTTGTCTGACAGGCATTAGAACCCAGGAGGCAAGGGTCAGGATAGATATGATAGATGGGCAAGTCTCACACGGGCGATGTAACTTTGAGAGTTCTGCTCACGGCTGCAGGGTCAACCAACTCTTTATCAGGACCTCGGAGCTGAATGGCTTTTCTCTGTTGACCCTCAGCTCAGCCCAGAAGTGCAGGAAATGCAGAAGCTGGTTCTAGGCAAACAAATGCTCCTGACTCTGAAGAGTCGGGGGTTGTTAGAGAGCCCTTTCCCAGAAAATCTGACATCCATGTCTTCATTCTGGTGGCCATGCTAGCTGCTTTTAACTGGCTGATAGGAGCCTGGTGTTTAGTCCCCAAATTCTAAGGAAAAATGGGACAGACTAGCAAGCAAAGGGTGCCAGTGGTACTCATCACATGGCACTATCCTGGATAAGCCCCCAAGATGTGTCTAGAGTTGGTTTCTGCCAGTGGGTTTGTGGTCTCACTGACTTCAAGAATGAAGCCACAGACCTTTGTGGTGAGTGTTACAGCTCCTAAAGGTGGCACGGACCCAAAGAGTGAGCAGCAGCAAGGTTTATTGTGAAAAACGAAAGAACAAAGCTTCCACAGCATGGAAGGGGAGCTGAGTGGGTTGCTGTTGCTGGCAGGGGTGGCCAGCTTTTATTCCCTTATTTGTCCCCTCTTATGTTCCATTTCTGTCTTATCAGAATGCTCTTTTCTCAATCCTCCCCACAAGTGACTACTTTTAGCATCCTGCTGATTGGTGCATTTTACAGAGCACTGATCGGTGCGTTTTACAGAACACTGATTGGTGCATTTTAAAGAGCACGGATTGATGCATTTTACAAACTTCTTGTAAGACAGGAAAGTTCCTTATTGGTGCATTTTACAAACCTCTTATAAGACAGGAAAGTTCCCCAAGTCCCCACTCAACCCAGAAAGTCCAGCTGGCTTCACCTCTCAAAACCATTTCCTCTAAAATTGTGAGCACTGAAAAAATCAACAAATAGATAACAAAAATTGTGGAAAATATAGCTTATCTTTTTGTCAAAGGAACTGAAAACTTTGGGTTGGTATACAAAAACTGACCATGACAGTAAACCTTCTGAGGACCCTTCAAAAAGTAACATGAGCATGTTAGAATCAAAGCTTATTTTTCTTGGACTACTGACATAAATATGCCAAACTATGCCCTTCAGAAATATGTATTAAAGACAATGGATATCAGCCAGGCTGTGATTATTCTTACTCCAATAGTTTGAAATGCAACTCTCTTAAAGTTATAAAGCTCTTTCAAGGTTTCAGTCTTATTTTGGTGGTCTATTTTCTTGTTTGCTGTTGTTATTTTGTTTGAGTTTGTTTATTTTCAGAATCAAAGCAAATAAACATCTTGACTAAGTCCTGGCAGATCTGTGAAATTTTTAAAAAGTCTCAAAATTGATATTGAAAAATATTACAATGTAGGACATGCCTGGCTTCCCATTGACCTTCTGCCATGATTGTAAGCTTCTTGAGGCCTCCATAGCCATGCAAAACTATGAGTCATTTAAACTTCTTTCCTTTATAAATAACCTAGTCTCAGTTATTCTTTATAGCAGTGTGAAAACAGACTAACACAGAACCAAAGTAATTATTTGCAAATGAGATAATATCAATATAAAACACTTCTGCACAGCAAAGAAAAATCAATATATTGAAAGGAAATCTGAATGGGCAAAAATATTTGAAAGGTATCAACTTAACAAGGGATTAATAACCAGAATATATAAAGAACTCAAACAACTCAATAGCCAAAAAGCAAATAATCCATTAAAAAATGGGGAAGTGATTTGAATAGACATTTGTTTTAAAAGATATACAAATGGCCAAGAGATATATGAAAAAATACTCAACAGCATTGTCAGGTAAATGTAAATAAAAACCAGGATGAGTTCTCATCTTACCCCAAGTGAAATAAATTATCCAAAAGACAGCAAATAACAAATGCTGGTGAGGACTTGGAGAAAGGCAAACCCTAGGGGAACACTTATATATTGTGCCTGGGAGTATAATTAGTGTAAGAACTATGGAAAACAGTATAGCGTTTCCTTAATAAACCAAAAGCAGAATTACCATATGATCCAGCCATCCCACCACTGGGTATATGCCAAAAAGATATGAAATAAGTATATTAAAGACACATCTGCACTCCCATATTTATTGTAGTACCATTCAAAAAGCCAAGGTATGCAATTAACCTACACGTCCATCAGGACATGAATGACTAAAGAAAATGTCGTAAATATATACAAAAGAGTATGATTTACACAGAAAGAAGCATGAAATCCTTTCATTTGTCTCATCATGTATGGAACTGGAGAACATTATGTTGATTGAAATAAGCCAGCAGAGATGGACAAATATTGCATGGTCCCACACACATGTGAGAGCTAAAAACATGATCTCATGGATATAGTAAATATAATGGTGGTTACCAAAGATGGAAAAGACGGTGCAGAGGAGGATTGAAGAGGAGTTTGTTAACCAATAAAAAATACATTTATGTAGAAGAAATAAGTCCTGTTATTCAATAGCACTATAGGGCGTTGATGTATTTTGGATGCATGTCACCTCCAAATCCCATGTCAAAATTTAATCCTCAGTGTGGGAGATAGGTCCTGGCAGGAGGTGTCTGGGTCATGGGAGCAGATCTCTGATGAACAGCTTGGAACTATCCTCATGATAATGAATGAGTTCTGGCTCTGAAGTCATGTGAGATCTGTTTTTCAAAAAGAATGTGATACCTCCCCACCCCTTGCTCCCGTTCTTGCCATATAATGTGCCTGCTCCCCTTTTGCCCTCCACCATAAATGGAAGCTTCCTGAAGCCCTCAACAGGAGCAGATACTGGCATCACGTGTCCCGTACAGCCTGCAGAATAGTGAGCCAATTAAATACCTTTTCTTAAAAAAATAAAAAACTCAGGTATTTCTTTATAACAATACGAAAATGACCTATTACAAAAAATTGGTACTGAGGAGTGGGGCCTAACTATAAAAAGCTGAAAATGTGAAAGTGGCTTGGAACTGAGTAACAGGACAGAGATTAGAAGAGTTTGGAAGGTTCGGAAGAAGACTGGAAGGTGGGGGAAAGTTTGGAACTTTTAGAGACTGGTTAAATAGTTGTGGCCAAAATGTTGATAGAAATATAGCTAGTGAAGGCCAGGCTGATGATGTCTCAGATGAAAATGAGCAACTTATTGGGAACTGGAGTAAAGGTCATCCTTGTTACACCCTAGCAAGGAGCTTGACTACATTTTCCAAATGTCCTAGAGATCTGTGGAAGGTTGAACTTAAGAGTAATGACTTACAATATCAGGCAGAATAAATTTCTTCAGGACAAAACTTTCAAGAAGTGCTGTTACTGCTTCTAACACCCTACAATCAGGTATAGGAGCAAAGAAATGACTTCAAGTTGTAACTTATATTTAAAAGAGAGTTAGACCATAAGAGTTTAAAAATTTTGCAGTCTAGTCATGTGGCAAAGAAAAGTAAAGCATTTTCAGGAGATAATACAAGTGGGTTGTCCAGCAATAACTTGCTAAAGAGATTTTCATGACTAAAAGGGAGCTAAGTGTTAATAAATATTGTCCTATTTATAAAATGGGGAAAAGGCCTCAAAGTCATTTCAATGTTCTTTGAAGAAGTCTACCCCATCTCAGGGCCAGATGCCTAGGACAAAATAATGGGTCAGGGGCCAGTCCTGGGGCCCTGTTTTGCCCTGCTAAGCCTTAGGACACTGCTCCCTGTATCTACCACTGTTCCACCTCTGGCCATGCTCAAATGGCTCCATGTACCTTTGGATGCTGCTCCACATGGTGCAAACTATAAGCCTGATGACACATAGAAAAGCCTGGATGCCCAGGCAGAAGCCTACCACATAAATGAAGGCCCCACAGAGGAACTCTCCTAGGGCAACGACAAGAGGAAATGTGGAGTTGGAGATCCCACAGAGAGTCTCCATGAGAACATTGCCTAATGGAGCTATGGGAAGGAGACCACTGCCCTCCAGACCCCAGAATGGTATTTCCAGTGGCAGATTGCACCCTTTGCCTGGAAAAACCACAAGCACTCGACTCCTACTTGTGACAGCAGCTGCAAGGGCTGCACCCTGCAACACCACAGGGGCAGGATTTCCAAGGCCTTGGGAGCCCCACCCATTGGACCAGTGTGACCTGAGAATAGGATATGTAGTCAAATGAACTTGTTTTGGAGCTTTAAGATTTAGTGACTTCCCTGCTGAATTTCAGACTTGTATGTGGTCTGTTGTCCAATTTCTTCCTTTTGGTATGGGAATGTATACTCGAGGCATGTATCATTATTGTATGTTGGGAATAAATAACTTTTTTTTCATCTTTCAGGCTCATAGGTGGAAGGAATGTGACTTGCAACTAGGTAAGACTTTCGACTTTGGGGATCTTGAGTGGATGCTGAAACGATTTGACATTTTTGGGGACTATTGGGAAAGGATGATTGTATTTTGCAATATGAAAAGGGCATGAAATTTCAGGGGCCAGGGGCAGAATGATAGGGTTTGCATGCTTGTTTCCTCCAAATTTCATGTTAAAATATAACTCCCACTGTTGCAGATGGGGCCTGGGTCTTGGGGGCAGATCCCTCATGAATAGCTTGGTGCTGTGCTTGTGGTAATCAGTGAGTTCTTGCTCCAAGTTGGCATGAGATCTGATTGTTTATGAGTGTGGCACTTCTCCCCTCTCTCTTTTGCTCCTGCTTTTATGGGATGCACTTGCTCCCTCTTCACATTCTGCCATGATTAGTAGCTTCCTGAGGCCCTCAGCAGCAGCAGAAGCCAGCACCTTGCTTCCTGTGCAGCCTGTGGAACCATGAGCCAAATAAACCTCTTTTCTTTATAAATTACTCAATCTCAGATATTTCTTTATAGCAATGCAGGAAGGGCCCAAAACAGGTGACTATAATTAACAATACATAATAACAATATTATGTATTACAAAATAGCTAAAAGAGATTTAGAATGTTACTAACAGAAAGAAATAATAAATTTTTGAGGTGATGAATATCACAATTACCCAGATTTGATCATTACACATTTTATGCTTGTATCAAAATATCACATGCACCCCATAAATATGTATAATAACTATATATCCATAAACATTAAAAATAAAAATAGAAAATGAGAAAAAAGATCCAGTTTGTAAATAAACTACATTCTACAAAGATTCACCTTAATGACTGTTTTGCTTCAAGCACCTGCACTATCTACAGTTACACAAAATAAAAAAAAAAAAATAAGGCATTCAGTTTGAAATATAAAAATATTAAACTGGCTGGGGGTGGTAGCTCACACTTGTAATACCAGCACTTTGGGAGGCCAAGGTGAGTGGATCACCTGAAGTCTGGAGTTTGAGACCAGTCTGGCCAATATGGTGAAACCCCATCTCTACTAAGAATACAAAAATTAGCTGGGCATGGTGGCATGCACCTATAATCCCAGGGACTCGGGAGACTGAGGCAGGAGACTCACTTGAATCCAGGAGGTGGAGGTTGAAGTGAGCCGAGATCTCACCACTGCACTCCAGTCTGACTGCATTCCAGCTTGGGCAAAAAGAGCAAAACTCCATCTCTAAATAATAAATAAGCAAACAACTTTATGATAGGTTTTGGATAATAAATATCACCTACAGATAATTTCATGTTTCAAATGATATTGAAATACAGAGATTTAAGCACTGTTAAACAGTATTTTTTATGTAAGTACCAAACATTTATTATGTTAAGATGTATTGAGAGTCTGTAAGATGCAATATGTTATCAGAAATCTTTTACTTTCTTGTGAGTGTTATATTACATCTAGCAGAAAAATAATATACTATATAATGACATTTTGTAAAAGTAGACCTTTGTGAGTGTCTGATTTATCTCCCCCATATTTATATTTTTAATCTTGCAAGATAATTCTCTTTGATGGTATTATTGGAAGTAAGCACTAGCACAACATATTCTAGAAGAGGAACAGAAAACCCATAAAATAGGCACATCGCTGTAATTAAATCTTTAATGCAGAAATGTTAACTGACATTTTAGGGAAGCAATGATAGGGATTTCAAAAAATATACTAACCTAACCCATACTTGTATTAATTATTTTTCAAATTTCTTCCTTTACTTAAAAGATGTGGTAATGGAATGGATAAAGTCTCTGCTCTCTACTCTTTCTAATTCCTGAAGGCTACAGAATATATGGAGGATCTAATATCTTAGGAGGAAAAACAGAATTTAAAAATTGGTCCTTAATTTACTATTAATATTGTCATCAAGAGCAATGTCTCGGACTGTGGGGTTTTTGACCCCCAGGGGATTTTTGCAATTTCTGGTGAGGTTTTTTATTGTTTGTTACAACTGGAGAGGGGGAGCTCTTGGTAATCTTACATATATTATCTAGTGGGAAGAGGATAGAGATATGGCTAAATATCCTATAATTTGCAGGACAGTTCTTATGACAAAGAATTATCCAGCCCAAAATGTCAATGTTGAGAAACCTTGATCTAGAGTTAAAATTTCAATCAATATAATGCATAAAAGACAATATGCTCGAATTCAACTACAATTATATATTTATGGTCAGATTAGTTACAATCTTCAATGTAACTAGCGTAGTGGTATTAGGATTGTCTTAGATTATATGTGTTGCCATATGGAAATATCTGAGGCCAGGTAATATTTATAGAATAGATTTTTATTTAGCTCAGGATTCAGCATGCTGTTCCAAAAGCATCACATCAGCATCTGCATCTGATGAGGACTTCAATCTGCTTCCACTCTAGGCAGAAAGTGAAGGGGAGCAAGCATGTGCAGAGATAACATGGTAGGAGAGGAAGCAAGGGATATGGGAGGGAGGTGTTGGGCTCTTCTTGACAACCACCTCTCAAGGGAACTAACAGAATGAGGGCTCACTCACCATCCCCTTCCTCATGGAGGGCATCACTCTATTCATGAGGAATCTGCCCCCATAACCCCAACACCTTCCATTAGGCCCCACATCCAACATTGGGGATCAAATTTTAACATAAAATTTAGATGACAAATATCCAAACTATAGCAATGATATACCAAATAAGGCATCAAGATGATCTGATGCTCTTGATCCCTGGAATCACAGAAATGTCATTAGAGAAAGCTTGTAAAATGCCCATGTAAGACTTCAAAATAATTTTAATCAATGAAATTGTATGTAATTCTTCACTGATAAGAAAAGCCTACTGTAGAGAACAAAGCATGTTTTTTAGTTTGATGCTATGAAACAATTGAATTATACATATGTCCTCCCAATGAGAAAGATCTTAGCCTGAATTTATATTCATTTTTATTTGGTCTGTTCTGCCACAATGTGTGCACATAATACAGTATATATAAATCATAAATAAAGAAAGGTATCAGTATATAATGTACTTGTGTTACTTTGTATGTGATTTTACTTCCTATACTAGGTAAGTCAGAATGGTGGGACAAGGGGAAAAACACAAACTTAAGCTTGGCTGCTGGCACTGACAGTAGGAGTTCTTACAACTGTGTTTAGGAAATTGAAAACTAAGCATCAGATCTTGCAACTCTCTACTCAGAGTACCGTTAGCCTTATCAGTCTCTCACATCCTGGCTTACAACTCTCTCCAACCTAATGGCACACCCACAGACAAATAATTTTTATTCCATCTGTGTGGTCTCAATATCTACCAGCACTGTAGCAATGACAGCTATGTAAACATTTTCACTCGATTGTTTTTGTTCATTTTAAATATTCATTATGACAATCTCTGCCCAACCTGAGTTGCCAGCTCAGACAGCTCAAGTTATCACCTATCTTACAAACTAATGTTCTTGTTAGTGCTATGAAAAATTTTTAGAAATGCTTGTATTGGATTATGGCTGAAATGAGTTTATTGCCAAAAAGTAATTCTGATTTTATGCATCAGTTTTCTTAGTGCAATTAAATTAAGACAAGTTTGGAGAAGTGGATACATTCCATGTATTCAAATTAAACTGTGTTTTGAGTATGCTAGTTTCAGATGCACTTTCTTGACTGTCGTAAAATTATCACGAAAATGATAACCTGTCAACCTTCTGGAAACCAGCCAATGGGATTTAATCTGGTGATGTATGTCATTGTTATCCCATAAATCCTATCACAAACATCCAAACACATTTGAACTCATGAGGATGGTATGCTTTTCAAAGGAAATCATAAATATCATTTCATAAATATGTCATATTTCTTTATATTGACCAGTATATTTTATCATTTTACAGATAAGAACTATTTTTACAGATTTAGGTATCATGAAATCACAGTTTTACTTGATATTGGTATAAATATCATATTAATTTTAAGTCAGGAACAACATGTATAAATTGCTGCTGCTAAGGTAAACTTCATAATCTGAAAGTGAAAAGAAATGGGGACAGAAACAGAGGAAAACATGTAGGGAAATGAATTTTACTAAAATAGCTAATTTTTATTTCACCTTAAAATAAAAATATCCTTAGCACTTATCATTCCAGTGCTTCTGTTAATTTTAGCCCCTATCCATATTGACAAATATAATATTAGTTGATAAAAATAACCTTAGTAGGTTATTTTTCAACCATATGTTATCAAACGAGCCTGTTTCAACATTAGGACTCCACTGCAGTGCATGATACTATGGCTGTTGATATTTCTGCTGGAAGAAATACAGTATGACAGCATTTTAGTGCTTCTTTGAAGAAGTGTTCATCTGCTATATTCTGGGGTTTTATCTTTTTCAGTTGAGGCAGAGCATTAAGGATTTAATCATTACAGTTATTTTTTTTTTTCAAGATCTTACTACTTTCCAGCAAAAGTTATAGAGAAAAATAAAACACTATGTTAAATGAATTTATTAGCCATTTTTATGCATTGGAAATCATTTTTTTCTCCACAAATTTGAGTTAAGACTGAAAATCATTCACCATACATCTATCAATTTAATCATACAGTCAACCATTCCTTCTTTTGGAGGCTACTGAGAATTACAAATGTTACTTGTCAGAGAAACAATATTCTTTTTTTTTTTTTTTTTTTTTTTTT